>NC_057809.1:117753531-117808469 GCF_018294505.1 Triticum aestivum | reverse complement strand
TTTTTTTATAAGACAGTAGCATTTAAAAAGCTGTTTGATACTTATTTTTTTATAAGACGGTGCGCGGGGTGCGGGGGGTCGGCGGCGGCGGTTGAGTAGGGGAATCGAGGGTGCGGGGGGTCGGCGGCGGCGGCCGGTGGACTGGGGGGTGCTCGGCGGCGAGGGGGACCGGATCTGGAGGGGGATCGAGATCGAGTGTCCATGAAATTTAAAAATATTCATGATAGTTCAAAAAGTACCCATGAAATACAATCGAGAAATGAAGTCTACGATTTAAATACAATCGATCTTAGCTAGCTATCTGTTCACAATCTTCTTGCCCTTCTTTTTCGCAAATGGAGTTCTTCTGTGGAACGGACGTCCTTTAGGTAGGGTGGTCCTGCTTCTTCTTGTGGTGTATGCTGCTACTTCATCATCGTCGTCATGTTCGATCCTCGGGTCGCCATACTTGTCGAAGTCTTGCTCATTGGCTACTCCATCCATTTCGATGATCTTCCTTTTGCCTCTCCTCACGACAACACGACTGGGCTTTGGCGGGTCGGTAATGAAGAAGCATTGGTCCACTTGGGAAGCCAGTACCCATGGCTCATTTTTCGCGGTGACGTTTGCGCCCGCGGTCTTGGATTTGGCTTCGGGTATAACCATGGTGGTGAAATACCGGTCTTCTTTTATGACGTTCTTGGCCCATCTGACACGGAACATCGGGACCTTCTCTCCAGCATAGCTCAGCTCCTAGATCTCCTCGATCCTTCCGTAGTATCTGTCCTTGTCGTTACCGGTGTAGGATTCCATCGTTACCCCGGAGTTCTGATAACCATCGCTCTTCATGTCCTTGGCCTTGGTGTAGAATGTGTAGCCGTTGATATCGTATGCCTCATAGGTCATCAGGTTGTGCTCGGCGCCCTGTGACAAGGCGAATATGAGTTGTTCTTCCGCGGAAGAATCCTCATGTAAAGGGTACAACAGAAGCTTCTGCTTGAACCAACGCGTGAAACATGAGTTGTGCTCTTTGAGTATATCTCCATCCGTCCTCTGTTGGCCTCGGTCATTGTACGTCTTCTTAATAAAGGTTTTGTGCTCTACCACCCAAGGATCGACCACGTCTATGTGTTGTAGCGCGACTAGGTTTGCTCTTTCAAAGTCGGCAAGTCGACCCTCGAAGTCGACATGCATTTCGCGGCGACCCTCACGGTGACCCCATCCAGCGAGCCTTCTGAGTTGCCTCACGCCAATCGACTTCCGAGAGATGACGTCGAAGAAGTTGCATAGGCCAAATAGCGTTTCACGGACGTGCGCGTCCATGATCCCACGGATTGCAACTGGAAGTATCTGCGTCATCAGCACGTGACAGTCGTGAGACTTCATCCCGCTGAACTTCTGCTTCGCTAGGTCTAGGTATCTGCTTATCTTCCCCGCGTAACCGTAAGGAAGTTTTACTCCTAGGAGGCAGCTGAAAAACTGCTCGATCTCCTCCTGACTTAGAGTGAAGCACGCGGGAGGGTAGTAATTTCCGGTCTTCTTGGCCTTTTTGCCTTTGCGACGACTTTCTGTGTCCTGCTTCGCCTCATCATCATCATCATCATCATCATCATCATCATCATCATCATCATATATAGCGTGAAGCTCCTGCCTGATGCCCATTGATTTCAAGTCTGCCCTTGCTTTCGGCCCATCTTTGGTCCTCTCTGGCATGTTGAGCAGGGTACCAAGCAGACTCTCGCACACGTTCTTCATGATATGCATGACATCAAGGCTGTGAGGCACACGGTGGATCTTCCAGTACGGCAAGTCCCAGAAAACAGACCTCGTTTTCCATACCTTCAGCAGCGGCTCTGGCGCCTTTTGCTTCTTTCCCGGCAGTGGGCAGTCTTTCCAATTTTTCAACAGCTTGTCTATTTCCTCGCCGCTCCTCGTACACGGGCGTTTTCGGGGTTCGGTTTCACCATCGAACAGATCCTTGCGTTTCCTCCATGGGTCATCGTCGCGAAGCCACCTTCGATGTCCCATGAACACGGTTTTCGAAGACCCGGGATCTCTATCTAGCTGGCGATACATTGTGTCATCCATGCACCTTACGCATCCAGAAAATCCGTGGACTACCTGCCCCGCAAGATATCCGTAACCGAGATAGTCGTGCACCGTCGTGAGCAGTGCGGCTCTCATAGGGAAATATTCTTTCTCTGCGGCGTCCCACGTATTGGCTGGCGTTTTCCACAGCGTGTCAATCTCCTCTTTCAGCAGCCCCAGATACAGATTGATGTCGTTCCCTGGTTGTTTCGGCCCTTCAATTAGCATACTCATGTGAATGTACTTCCTCTTCATGCACAACCAGGGGGGAAGGTTGTACATCCACACGAACACAGGCCAGGTGCTATGTGTGCTTCTCTGGCTGCCAAACGGATTGACTCCATCGGTGCTCGCGCCCAGCATGATGTTCCTTGGATCGTTCCCAAATTCTGTGTATTCGAAGTTCAACGCTTGCCACTGGCTCGCATCCTTAGGGTGACTCAGCATCTTGTCTTTTTATCTATCTCTGGATCATTTGCGTCATCTTCTCGCTTCTTCTCCTCCCTATCCGCGTGCCAACGCAGGAGCTTTGCTACCTTAGGGTCCGCGAAATACCGCTGCAGACGAGGAGTGATCGGAAAGTACCACACCACTTTTCGAGGAGCTTTCTTCCTCTTCTTGTATCGAGTGACACCGCACACCGGACATATGGTAGACTCCGCGTGCTCGTCCCGATAAATGATGCAATTGTTCATGCACACATGGTATTTCACGTGCGGTAAATCCAGAGGACACACGATTTTCTTCGCCTCCTCCAAACTGGTCGGGCACTTGTTCCCCTTGGGAAGACGTTCGTGCCAGAATGACATGTTCTCGTCGAAGCATGCGTCGGTCATTTTGTGTTTTACCTTCATCTCCAGAGCCATGAGCGTTACTTTCAGGCGGGTATCCTCGGGCCTGCATCCTTCATACAATGGAGTAACCGCGTCTAACTCAAGTTGATCCATCTTGGCTTTCTCTCGGGCGGCAGCTCTTGCGTTATCCGTCTGCTTGAGAAGCAGCTCTTGAATATGAGGGTCCTGCACCCGGCCCATCGATGGTCCAGCATCGTCTGCTCCGCCGGCATCATCATCATGTCCTGCATCTTCTACATGATGACTGTGTACAGCATCACCATCGTGATCATCTCCTAGGGATTCTTCGTCTTCTCGCCCCCCCCCCCCGAGCCGCGGTGGTTGTCTTGCTGCCCTTCCTCATTTCTTGCCCGGCCCCCATGGACGACTTCGTAGTCATCTTCATCACCTTGCCACCTATAGCCATCCATGAAACCACGCAAGAGCAGGTGGTCCCGCACCTGCCCGGAATCCGGGTCCGCAATAAGGCTATTCAGCTTGCATCTTCGACACGGACATCTTATCTCCGTCTCGTTCTTTTGAAGCATCTCGGCCTTCGCGGACCTCAAAAACCTATTCACGATGCCTTCGGTCATCGTGCGGACGATGGTCGCCTGCAGGGTAGAGCAAAACGATATTTTAGAACCAAGAAAAAATTTGGCATGACTTTCCCTAAAAATAGGACCAAAAAGAATGCTTAATGCCAAAATTCTCGCCGAAACGGAAATGAATCAACATTCCGGCAAAATATTGGCAACTATCGCATTTCAAATACCGGTACACCTCCAAACACAAACACATATGCAACACCACAAACATATGCAACACCACGAACATACATAGATCTAGCTAGGCCATAAAAAGTGCATGTGCACATTGTTGTAGGGAGAACAACATAAATATAGCTCCCCCCCTTACTTACCTAGCAAAACAAGGTAACTTAACCACTTAATTTGAATGAATCTAAGGTGGAAATGAGGTGAAAAAGAGGAGGCACCCGAGACAAGGAGGAGGCGGTGGAGAGAATGAAGTAGGGAGAAAGTGAGTGTGGGAGGAGAGGCTGTCCAAAATATCTTGTTGCTGCCCACTTACTAATGGCGCACCAGCAGCAAATGTGCCATTAGTAATCCAGGTTACTAATGGCGCACCCCCTGGTGGTGCGCCATTAGTACTTTTGCAAAAAAAGGAATAAAAACAATAATAAAAAAATAACATTAGTGGCGCACCTTATGGCTGGTGCGCCATTACTAGTTACAACTAGTAATGGCGCACCACCAGTGGATGCGCCATTAGTATGTTTGGACAGGCGCACTAGTTCAAAAAAAAATTGGTACTAATGGCGCACCGTCGGCAGGGTGCGCCATTAGTAGTTTCAACACTAATGGCGCATCAGAAGGTGGTGCGCCATTAGTATATACTAATGGCGCACCACAAGTCTGGTGCGCCATTAGTATCCCTCTATAGCCCTTTTCCTAGTAGTGTTAGGTGTCACTTGGGAGCCTCCGACAAGATTGTGGAGTTGAACCAAGGAGTTTGTAAGGGCAAGGAGATCGCCTACTTCGTGAAGATCTACCCTAGTGAGGCAAGTCCTTCATGGGCGACGACCATGATGAGATAGACAAGGTTGCTTCTTCGTGGACCCTTCGTGGGTGGAGCCCTCCGTGGACTCGCGCAACCGTTACCCTTCGTGGGTTGAAGTCTCCATCAACGTGGATGTACGATAGCACCACCTATCAGAACCACGCCAAAAATCTCCGTGTCAACATTGCGTTTGCTCCCTCAAACTAATACCTTTACCTTCATATGCAATTATTTTACATTCCGCTGCTATACTCTTAGAATTGCATGTGTAGGTTGATTATTTGTTTGTGCTAAGTTGCTAAAATCTGCCAAGAACTAAAATTGGGAAAATGCTAGATTTTTATTTGGTCAAGTAGTCTAATCACCCCCCCTCTAGACATACTTCCGATCCTACAAGTGGTATCAGAGCTTTGGTCTCCATTTGCTTTGATTTCCATAGCTTTTGGTGGTCATAGCCTTGGTTTCACAACCTAGGAGAGTATGGCGTCTAGCAAGGGAAATTACCACCGTAGAGGTTCTTACTTTGATGGTACTAATTTTGCTAGTTGGAAGTATAAGATGAAAATGCATATTCTTGGACATAACCCCGCCGTTTGGGCTATTGTGTGTGTTGGCTTGCAAGGTGAATTCTTGGATGGGAGAGAACCGAACTGTGAAGCTACTGCGGAAGAGTTGAAGATGCTACAATACAATGCTCAAGCTTGTGATATTCTCTTCAACGGATTGTGCCCAGAAAAATTCAACAAAATCAGCCGTCTTGAGAATGCAAAGGAAATTTGGGATACTTTGATTGATATGCACGAAGGTACCGACTGTCCGACTCCATCAAAGAATCCAAATTGGATGTGCTTCAAAGTCAACTTGACAAGTTCAAAATGAAGAATGCTGAAGGTGTCGCTGAAATGTACTCTAGGTTTGCTCTCATCACAAATGAGATTGCCGGCTTAGAAAGTGAAGAGATGACCGACAAATTCATCATCAAGAAGATCCTAAGAGTCTTGGATGGAAAATATGATACCGTGTGCACATTGATCCAAATGATGCCCAACTACAAAGATCTCAAGCTGTCGGCGTTCTGGGAACGGGGGTCTCTAGACTTGCCTGTCTGCGGCCTGCGGCGTGGCTCAAGTGGGGGCCCAGCGCGGCCCATCTTCATCAACTCAAGCTCAAGACCCTCGTGAGGGGCCAAGCCTCGCAGGGCGGACGACCGAAAGCTTCCTCAAAGGCAGCCTCTTCAGGAAGGCTCGCGAGGAGGCGGAGAGATCAAGGCAGGGGTACCTCGCGAGGAACCCGTGACGCAAGCCATGACGATCGAGACCAGGCGGGTGCCAGGTGGGCGCCGGCCTGCGCAGTGTCCTTGTTTTCTCTTTGATGCAAAGGGGGCAAGCACATGCAAAGGCATCAAGCAAAGGTTACCATTCCGGTGCAACGAGACCAAGACCAACAGAGCGGCAGGACGAAGGTCGCCGTGAAGCCCAAGACGGCGTCATCACCCCGAAGACCACCTTTGGTCACGATAACTTGTACTAGATGTTCCCCTTCAAAATGGCCAATTGTTGGCGCCCTTCACGCTCATTATTTGGAGAGAGGCCCAGGGCCTCTATAAATAGAGCTAGCCACCACAGAGTAGAGGACATCTAGACAGAGATCGATCGATCCACCGATCGAGTGAGAGGGACATGAGCTAGAAATCTGGTAGAGCCCTAGGAGAGAGAGAGAGGCGACTGAACTCACCCTAGCAGTTCATCGCGCCAGCTCAAGAACACCTCTCGCGAGGTTGTTCTTCCTTTGTACTGTTCATCATCAGCCCTTGAGGCAATCCACCACACCACACACTGGAGTAGGGTATTACACCACAACGGTGGCCCGAACCAGTATAAACTTCGTGTCCCTTGTGTTGTTCGTTGTTTCCAGCTTAGATCACGCGAGGAGATTGGACGTAGATCGGTAGGGGAGAGATCTCCGCGCGCACCCCAGTGTTCGAATCTCAAGGGTTTGCCGGAACCCGAAATTCGACATTTGGCGCGCCAGGTAGGGGTGCGCCGGAATCTTTCTTCCATTGTTCGCGTGTGATCTTCCATCGTGTCCATGGCTGACGCTCGTCGGGCTCGCGCCGAGTGCCGGGCTGCTCTCGCCACCCGCGTCACCCAGACGGCTCCCGTCGGCGGTCGCCCTCGTCGTTCCCCATCGCCTGCCGCCAACACCGCCACCGGTCTAGCGGGGAACGAGCAGCAGGCCTCATCCCAGCATCCTTCGGTACGGCGGGAGGGCCGCACCGCCACACTGTCGCTAACTCCAGCCGCTTCGTCGTCCCACGCCCGTCGTGCCCCCGCGGACGCGCACGCCGCGCTGCTCCTGGCAAGAGAGCTCCTGCACTACCACCCCGTCGACGACCTCTACAAGGACTGGCTCGCCCACATCACCGAGCTCGTCAGCGCAGCAGGGTGCTCCCCCTTGCCATCCTTCTCACTGCCTCGCCCTCCATTCTGCGCGGGAGGCGAAGATCAGGAGGTGCCTCCACCACCTCCTCCCCAAGAAGGCGCCCTGGCTCCAAGGCGCACAGCCCTAGGGCGAGACCCTCCGTGTCCGGCGCCTGCGCAGCAAGAAAGGAGCTGCCAAGAGATCCCTCGTCCCCGAGAAGGTGCTCGCGCGCTCCCAGCACCGACGCGCCAAGACCGCGTCCCTGCACCTCCACGCCAAGACCCCGCCCTACTTCAAGCGACGGCGCACGGCAATCCCCAAGAGCAAGCTCAGTACCAGCAAAGGGCACCGGTGGCCACAGCCGGCTGCCGCGCCCTCACCCCCGAGCTACGCGACGTCGTATGGCCAGGAAAGTTCAAGTCTGACCTGCCCCCTCGCTATGATGGCACGGCGGACCCCGCGGAGTTCCTGCAGCTCTATGAGCTGTGCATCGAAGCCGCCAACGGAGACGAAAGGGTCATGGCGAATTGGTTTCCCATGGCGCTCAAGGACGGGGCCTGCACCTGGCTCCTGAACCTGGCTCCTGGCACGATCTCCTCCTGGGACGAGATGCGCACCCGCTTCATCACCAACTTCCAGGGCACTCGCGACCGGCCCCCGGCCGTGAGCGATCTGCGCCGCATCAAGCAGCAGCAAGGGGAAATCCTGCAGAAATACATCCAGCGCTTCAACAACGCTTGCCTCAAGATCCCCAAGGTGACTAAAGAAGCCATCATCTCGGCCTTCTCCGATGGCGTGCGCGACATCAAGATGAAGGAGGAGCTAGCAATCCACGAAGACCTGTGCACATCCTGGAGCTGTTCAACTTGGCGACCAAGTGCGCCAGGGCTGAGGAAGGGCGCCTTTCCCTCCTCGAACTCCCGGCTGCCAACCCAGAAGAGAAGAAACCCAAGGCCAAGGACATGAAGCGCAAGGGGGCTGCCGTGCTTCCAACGGAACCAGACACCAAGCGAGGCAGGGATCATCCTGAGTCATCCAAGGGCAGCCGGTACTGCGTGTACCACGACCTCCACACCGACAACACCAATGAATGTCAAGAGCTCAGGGCCGTGAGAGATGAACGTGTCGGCCGACGCCCCGAGCGCAATGACAGGGGCTATGGCCGAGGAGGAGGAAGAGGTGGCGGACGATGGGAAGACCGTGGCCGTCGCCAAGGGTGGCGTGACCGACCTCGCGAGGATCGCTGGCAGGACCAGCCTCGCGAGGGAGGCCGGAGAGATCAACCTCGTGAGGATCGCCCGCACGGCAACGCAGGCCTTCCTCCTCTGCCACCACCACCAAGAAGGAACGAAGACCAACATCAAGACGAGGGGGCTAGGGGCTTCCAGGAGCCATGCGCAATCGCTTGCATCTTGGGTGGCGCGTAGGCCCCAGTCTCACAGCGCATCTTCAAGCAGTTTGCTCGCGAGGTGAATGCAGTCCTCCCCAAGCTTGAGGCCACGTGCCCACTCAGGTGGTCTGCGTGCGCCATCATGTTCAGCTCAGCGGATCAGCTCGAGTGCGCGGCAACGGCCGGAGTCCTTCCGATGCTTTGCTCCCCGGTCATCAGCAACGCGCAAGTCACCAGGACCCTCATTGACAGCGGAGCAGGACTCAACGTCCTGTCCGTCGAGACGTTCGACAATCTCCAAGTGCCGTACGATCAGCTTCAGCCAACCAAGCCCTTCTCAGGAGTCACTGATGGTTCCACTGTTCCGATAGGGCAGGTTCGCCTTCCAGTCACCTTCGGGTAACGCAACAACTACCGCACCGAGCTCATCGACTTCGACGTCACCCACATTCGTCTGCCATACAATACCATCCTCGGGTACCCAGTCCTGGCCAAGTTCATGGCAGTAACTCACCATGGATACATTGTCCTCAAGATGCCAGGAAGCGGTGGAGTCATCACCGTGCCCTGTGAGGAAAGGGAGATAGTGTGTTCACTTGAGCATGCATTCCAAGCCGCAGCAATCGAAGACCCAGACCACAGGAACGGAAGACTTCCCGAGGCGACCCTTAAGAAGAAGAAGGTTTCGCCTGGCCCGAGCCACAAGGAGGCAGGCGCCTCTGGAGGTATTGCGTCAGGATCCACGCCCGATCAGGGAGCGCCACCCTCCCTCGCATAGGAAGGCGCGCCCGACGCCCTCCTCAGGCAGGGCTCGGGGGCTCTTTCTTGGAGAGCCACCAACCTTGCCAAGGTCATGAGGGAGGTGCTCGGGCACCACTTGGAGGGGTGCTTCCAAGCACGTTTCCCTCAGGAAGGTACAAGGAAAGGAAGACCAAACCCACATGAGTTCATCGCAAGGAACACCCAGGAGCTGTAGGAGTCAAGAGTCATGCGCGGTAGCCACCGCTTACCCACCATGGCCCCACATCGAGGCGAGGATGGTGGACTGCGCGTCTGCATTGACGTGCCAGGGCTCAACCGAGCCGCGTCTCTGGAGCGCCTCTGGCCTTCGCGCGTGGGGCGTTGCAAGGGTCCACCTCACACCTACGTTCGCATGCCTTTCGGCCTGCCGAACGCGGTCGCCGCTGATCAGCGCCTGCTGAGGAGCATTCGGGAGGCTCAGGAGGTCAGGCATTGTGCGGTCCTGGCGGAGATGGAGATGGCCCTCGGAGACCCACCTGCGCCTCAGGAGCCTCCTGAGGCCCCTGGGCCTGGGGGCTCATGAGGGTCGACGTCATCATCGCGCAACGCCCACTTCTTCAACATCACTTCGTCTTCAACGGCACCAGGTGACATCTTTCTAAGTTCTGTTTTTAGCTGGGAGCGCCCATAGGGCCGCATCATTACCAGGTCACGTGGGTCCGTCCCTGCGGCACGTATCCGTTTTGCTTATGCTCTTTACTCACCTTGTTGGGGGCACCCCTCGGGCTGCATCACCCCCGAGCTGCTCGGGCATGGCCCAGCGGCGTTTGCTTTTCTCGCATCTGCTTAAAATGAATTTGCTCTTTCGCGCTTAATTATCACCTGCTGCTTATCGCGGACTTCTCCGCTTTCATGCAAAGCGCTTGCACGTTAAAAGGGGGGGTACCTGAGCATCGCAACTCATGGGCTCCTACTGGCTCTCCAGCCCTCACCCCCTGGCCTTGACCCACGGCATCGCGACCTGTCATACCAGCGGCGGCTGAGCTCGCTTGAGGGCCGGGACCTGAGGATGTAGAGCATTTGCATTCTAACCACCCTGCAGGAACACACCATTGATAAAGGCCCAGAGCCAGGCGCAACCCGCCTCGAGGTAGGGCCTCGTGAGTCCCGCGCTGCCTCACGAGTGCCCAGATACACCTCTCCTAGCCCTACCGTGCCGGCCACGTGTCAGGGCGGGGCTGTACACGCTCCGGGGGCTCCTCCCAAAGGGGAGCCCCCTCCCACGTACCAGTGAAAGCACCATGCTCCGCGCTGGCTGACGACACTGCCGAGGAGCGGCTATGCCCGTACACATACGGAAGCGCTATGCTCCGCGCTGGTGATAAACAACTGAGGGCGGCCTCCGGCCGTACCAACCTTAGGGAGCCCAGAGCTCAGTATCCGGCACCATCGCAACGCCTCCCCTCGGGAGCGCCGCGTGAGGGGGCTAGACACGGGGGATACGCCCGAGCCTCGCCCGAGCGCACGCCACCCGGCCAGGTCCCTCGGACCTGGTCGACACACGCCCCTCCCTGTGCGGAGCCAAGGTATGGAAACCCGTTTGAACGTCAAGGGGGACTCCTGAGCATCGCGACTCAGGAGCCTAACTTGCCCCGTAGCCCCTCACTCCTTAGTCCCGTCCTGGTTTCCGGTCGGGGCTAACGCTGGGTGAGGTACACGCGGGGCCGGGCCCTGCCGACGCAGAACGACCGATCCACTCCTTACTCCACCCTTTCCTACTTGTTGCTTGCACGTCAAGGGGGACTCCTGAGCATCGCGACTTAGGAGCCTAACTTGCCATGTAGCCCCTCACTCCTTGGTCCCGTCCTGGTTTCCGGTCGGGGCTAACGCTGGGTGAGGTATGCGCGGGGCCGGGCCCTGCCAACGTAGAGCGCGAGCAAGTAGGGGAGAAAAATGCAAATTTCAAGAAATTCAAAGCAAATATTACAAGCCATATATTGTTTTACGACGCTAAACACAAGTTTAAACGCCTCCGCGAGGCATGGTGCATGTTGCAGGAATAAAAACAGGACAGAAGCCGCGAAGGGATCACTCTCCAGTGGCGCCGCCTCCTGAGGCCGCAGAGCTGGCGGCACCGCTCCCGGGCAAGATGCTAAAGGCACGGAACCTCCCCATCAAAGCTTCGGCTCGGCCTTTCACGGCCTCAGCGGCAGCAGCGGCAAGGTCGCCGCTCATGGGCTCCAGCAGGCCGTCGAGGTCGACGTTGGGGTCGCGCAGGTAGACGTGGATGAGGACACGCGTCAGCACCGCAGAAGACAGGGCACGCGCCTCGGCCTCGGCTGTGGGGCCAAGGCCATCTATGACATCTTCAAGCACACGGACCAGGAAGGGAAGCAGCTTGGCGGGGCCGTCCTCCGCGCCGGCCAACGGCTCCTCCAAGCTACTCTCGTAAAGCGTCTTCAGCACGGCACGAGCCCTCTTCTCCATCTTCGCGAAGGCCACCCGATCCTTCGCCAGAACCTTCGCCTTGGCGTCCAACTCGGCCCTCTCCGCCTGCAGCAACCACTCTAGCGT
Organism: Triticum aestivum; assembly: GCF_018294505.1. NCBI lineage: Eukaryota > Viridiplantae > Streptophyta > Magnoliopsida > Poales > Poaceae > Triticum > Triticum aestivum. The sequence continues at coordinate 117,796,862 of NC_057809.1, read as the reverse complement.
CTCCAGTTCGCTGTGGCGGTCATCGAGCTTGGCGTCCTGGTCCTTGACGGCAGCCTCCCGAGCCTTCATCTCCTTCTCTTTCTCCTGGCGGCCGTGGACCTCCTTGGCGAGCTCGTCGCGCTGGCCTTGCAGCTCGACCTCCAGCTCCTTGCAGCGAGCCTTGGCAACCGCAGCGTCGCCCAGGGCAGCGTTGCGAGCGGCCTTGGCTTGGTTGGCGGCCTGCTTCTCCCCATCGGAGGCCGCCACGGCCTGGCTCAGCACTGTTCGGACAGAGGCAGTGGAACGGGCCCAGCCAGAAGCTAGCCCGAGGCGCCCGGCCGCTAGGCGATGGTCCGCGCTCAGAAGATCCTCCCGCAGCTGGCTCAATTCGTTGGCGACCTGGTCCAAGATGGCGGAAGAGGAGCAGCAAGAAGGGATGGGCTGAAGGGGCTTGCCCGGCCCCGTACTTATAGCCAGAGGAGGCCAACCGCCGAGCACCACGATCGCAGATAATCATGACTGTTTTCTCTGCATGCAGGGACTTGTCAAGTCGTGCGGTCGCCGAGGCATCATGGGGAAGCGCATACGCCCACGTCCAATCAGTCGCCACACGACGCCCAAGGCAGCAGGCTGTTGGGGCCCATGGCGCTTCGCGCTTGCCCCTTCGCTCCCCTGCTAGGTCAAGCCCGGGCGCGCCTTGGGCCCGGGGGCTACTATCGGTGTTCTGGAAACGGGGGTCCCCAGACTTGCCTGCCTGCGGCCTGCGGCGTGGCTCAAGTGGGGGCCCAGCGTGGCCCATCTTCATCAACTCAAGCTCAAGATCCTCGCGAGGGGCCAAGCCTCGCGGGGCGTACGACCGGAAGCTTCCTCAAAGGAAGCCTCTTCAGGAAGGCTCGCGAGGAGGCGGAGAGATCAAGGCAGAGGTACCTCGCGAGGAACCCGTGACGCAAGCCATGTGTCGGATTTCGGGTTCCGGCAGACCCTTGAGGTTCGAACACTGGGGTGCGCGCGGAGATTTCACCTCCTACCTACCTGCACTCCTCCGCCTTGCAAGGATCTAAACTAAGGAAAGAACAGCACAAGGGACGCAGGGTTTATACTGGTTCGGGCCACCGTTGTGGTGTAATACCCTACTCCAGTGTGTGGTGTGGTGGATTGCCTCCTTGGGCTGATGATGACGAACAATACAAGGAAGAACAGCCTCGCGAGGGTCTGTTCTTGGCTGGGGCGATGAACTGCTGGGAGGAGCTCAGTCACCTTTCTCTCTCTCTCTTTCTGATCTTCTCTAACCTTCCAAAACCCCCGGCCCCTTTGCTCTGTGGGTGGCTGGTCCTATTTATAGAGGCCCTGGTCTTCTTCCCAAATATCGAGCGGGAAGGGAGCCAACAATGGCAGGCTAATTTGAAGGGGGACAGCTAGTATCAGCTATCCTGACAAAAATAGTCTTCGCCTGCGCAAAGCTCTGGTGATGACACCGTCTTGGGCTCCACGGTGACCTCCGTCTCGTAGTCCTCCTGGTCTTGGTCTCGTTGCACCGAAACGGCAACCTTTGCCTGATGCCTCGGTACTCCGCGGCTGCGCTTGCCCCCTTTGCACCAAAGAGGAAGGGAGGACACTGCGCGGGCTGGCACCCGCCTGGCGCCCCCGGTCGTCATGGCTTGCGTCACGGGCACCTCGTGAGGTACCCCGCCTTGATCTCTCCGCCTCCTCGTGAGCCAGCCTGGCGAGGCCGCGCCTGAGGAAGCTCCGCGTCATCCGCCCCGCGAGGCTTGGCCCCTCGCGAGGGTCTTGGGTTTGTGTTGGTGAAGATGGGCCACACTGGGTCCCCCTTTGAGCCACGCCGCAGGCCACAGGCAGGCAAGTCTGGGGACCCCCGTTCCCAGAATGCCGACAGTAGCCCCCGGGCCCAAGGCGCGCCCGGACTTAGCCGTGCAGGGAGGCGGAAGGGCAAGAGCGAAGCGCCACGTGCCCTAACAGCCTGCGGCCTTGGGCGCCGCGTGGCAGTTGATTGGACGTGGGCGCCTCCACTTCCCCATGGTGCCTCGGCAACTGCACGGATTGGACAAGTCCCTGCATGCAAAATGGGTCATGATTACCTGCAATCATGGAGGTAGGTGGTTGGCCTTCGCCGGCCATAAGTACGGAACAGCGCGCGCCCTTCCAGTCCATCCCTCCTTGCTTCTCCTTTTCTTCATGGCCCCGTCAAGGAGGTTCTCGGCCGCAGAGAAGGGGAAGGCTCGCTAGGTTGAGCCCGCCTCTACCCCACCCAAGCGCGGCCGAGGGCGCCCTCGCAAACATCCTGTGGCCACCACGGTGGCTCCCCGCGGCCGTGGAGGTGATCTTCAGCACAGCGACGGGCGGATTGCTACGGCCGGGGGGCGCGCTCCGGCTGCGCGCCCCCCTAGGCTGCGCTTTCACGCTGCTGAAGTGCTGCCGGAGTTTGTCGTGTGGTCGGCGGGGCCGACCAACACCCGGCTTCCACTTCCTCGCTTCCTCCTTGGAGAGCTCCCGGCCGGCGCCCCGGGCGGCCTCTGGCTCCAGGCCGACGGCTGCTGCAGCCGGGCCTCATGGGTCTCACTGGAGGTCTCCACGGTCGGGAGCCTGTTCCTGGCCCGCGGTTGGCAGACGTTTGCCCGCGCGCGTGGCCTGAGCCGTCGGTGCATCCTACACTTAAAGTTCGACAGCGATGCCACCCTCTACGTGAGGGTGTTTGAGGAAGATGGTCGCCGCGCTGGGTGTTTCCCCGAGGGTGACGACCGCGGCTGGGAACCTAGCTCCGATGATGATGGAGAGGGCAGCACTCGCGCGGCCGGCGGCGCTCAGGGTTCCTCAAGCTTCTCCGGTTCTTCTTCAGGCGGCGACTCTTCTAGCGGTGGCCGCGGTCAGCCTCCACACCGCCGTATCTGCTTGGGAGGTGGCAACGTGTCTGCCCGCCGTGGCGCCCTGGTGAAGCGCGAGAGGGAGTCCGCCTGAGCTCCGGAGGTAGCTCGGGCCTTCCCTGTGGGCCGGTGTGAGGCGAGCTGCACCAGATTTGTTCTTTCTTTTCCTTTTTCCTGCATAACAAAGACAATAGTGTGGAGCCCCGTGGGGGCGTGTTTGGGTTATTGTTGTTAATCATCGTTTTGCTTTCGTTGCCGTACCTTCCAGCTACGTGCCCGAGCGTGGATAGTTCCCGGCCCCGGCCGTGGGGGGGCGACCGACCCAGGCCCTTTGTTTGTGTCGCGGTGCCTGTGGGGCACGGACTGGAGGGGTGCTCCTGTAAGGGGCCCAGGTCGCGAACTCTTTGAATGACTAGGATAGGAACACTCGCGAGGGCGCTCAGCTGCCCCCCTCGCGAGGCCCTGTACAATAGAAATCGAGGCAGGAGAGTGAAAAGTCGAAGAACCACAAGCAAAAGACGGCAACAACTTCAATAAACTTCGAATGAGAAGGAACAAGCCAACTGCGGAAAGCAAATGAAAAGCCGCGTCCGGCACCTAATATAGTCTTCGACGTCTTCTCACCAGTGCGGAGCTAAGTGCTGGCACTAGGCGTGGGAGGGAGCCCCAGGGCCTGAGGCCGGCGCTCCTGTGACTCCGGGGCGTGTACAGCCCCAACTCATTATTACGTGAGAGTGTCACGGGCAGCGGGCTTCACAAGTGTTGGCCTTCTTCACAGGCTCCGAGCCTTTTCCAAAACACGATAGCTTCACAGGCATTTGCCTTCTTCATAGGCTCTGGGCCTTTTCCAAAACGCGATAGCTTCACAGGCATTCGCCTTCTTCACAGGCTCCGGGCCTTTTCCAAAACGCGATAGCTTCACAGGCATTCGCCTTCTTCACAGGCTCTGGGCCTTTTCCAAAACGCGATAGCTTCACAGGCATTTGCCTTCTTCATAGGCTCTGGGCCTTTTCCAAAACGTGATAGCTTCACAGACATTTGCCTTCTTCACAGGCTTCGGGCCTTTTCCAAAACGCGATATCTTCACAGGCATTCGCCTTCTTCACAGGCTCTGAGCCTTTTCCAAAACGCGATAGCTTCACAGGCATTCGCCTTCTTCATAGGCTCTGGGCCTTTTTAGGGGTAGAACCTCCGGAGGTGCTGGATGTTCCATGCATTCTGGACTGGCACCCCCTCCTGAGTCTCCAAGCGCGCAGAGCCGGGCCTGGAAACATGAACAACTTTGAACGGGCCCTCCTACATGGGAGAGAGCTTGTGTAGCCCCTCCCTGGAGAGAACCCGCCTGAGCACGAGGTCCCCTACCTCGAGAGTTCTGGGGCGGATGTTGCGGCAGTGATATCGCCGCAGTGCTTGTTGGTACCCCGCCGCTCGTAGAGCGGCTTCTCGACGACGTTCTTCCCCCAGCATGAGGTCCATCCCCCGCATGGCATCCTGCTGCGCCTCATCAAACGCCAGGACCCGCGCGGAGCGACGTCTGACCTCGTGAGGGAGGACCGCTTCGGCTCCGTAGACCAGGAAGAACGGGGTCTCTCCAGTCGGCTTGGTCGCGGTTGTGCGGATGGACCACAACACAGACTGAAGCTCGTCGAACCAACCTCTGCCGCAGGCCTCCATCTTCTTCTTGAACGTCCTGGTCTTGAGGCCCCTCAGGACCTCTACGTTGGCTCGCTCGGCCTGGCCGTTGCATCGGGGGTGCGCCACCGAAGCGTAGCATATCTGCGCCAAGGTTAGCACAATATGTTTTGAAGAGGTTACTGGTGAACTGCGAACCGTTGTCCGTGATGATGCAATTCGGCACCCCGAACCGGCTCACGATGCCCTTGATGAACTTGACCGCGGAACCCGCGGGAATGGTGCGGACAGCCTCTACTTCAGCCCACTTGGTGAACTTGTCCATGGTGATGTAGAGGTAGCGGTAGCCCCCGGGCGCCCAAGGAAATGGGCCCAAGATGTCCAGCCCCCAGACTGCGAATGGCCACGAAAGGGGTATAGTCTGCAAGCCTCCTGTTGGCTGATGGATCTGCTTGGCACGGAACTGGCAGGCCTCACAAGCTTTCACTAGTTCGACGGCGTCATTGAGCACGGTGGGCCAATAAAACCCACTGCGGAACGCCTTGCCGACGAGGGTCCGTGATGATGAATGATGTCCACAGTCTCCGCCGTGTATATCTTCCAGCAGTTCCTTCCCTTGCTCCCTGGAGATGCAGCGCAGGGATACATCGTTTGGCCGCTTCCGGTAGAGCTCTCCATCCTTGATGCAGTATGCCGTGGCCTGGCGTGCCACTCGCTCCACTTCCTCCTCCTTCTCTGGCAGGGTCCCTTGTGTTAGGTAACTCCGGAGCTCCGTGATCCAACATCCCTCCTGAGGTTCCATCGTCAGGAGCAGGCGTGCTCCTGAGGCCGGGCCACAGGCCGGAGCCCCTGAGGCAGGTGGTTGGGGGAGCTCCTCCCGGGGCTGAGCCGTGTTCGATAATGACGGCAGGGCTGATGGCTTGAAGAGCCGCTCCTCAAAAACGCCAGGCTCCTGAGGTAACCGCCTGGACGCCCGTTTGGCGATGTCGTCGGCCTCCTGATTGGTGCCACGGGGCACATGCTGCAACTCCAACCCCCAGAACTGCTTCTCCATCTTGCGGACCTCCGCTAGGTAGGCTTCCATGTGCTCATCCTTCGGCTCGTACACCTTGTTGGAGAAATTGACAAGGAGCTGCGAATCGCCCTTGATGGTGAGGCGTTTCACCCCCAGGGCAGCCGCGACCTTCAAACCCGCTATTAAACCTTCATACTCCGCTATGTTGTTGGAGACCTTTTCACCTTGCTGGAAACAGAGCTGCACGGCGTAATAGAGCTTGTCCTGAGCGGGCGATATAAGCACCGCCCCAGCCCCAGCGCCATGCCTGGAGAACGCCCCATCGAAGTACATGACCCAGCCTTCTGGCACCTCGCTTCCTGGGGACAGGGACCGATCCTCGTCGGCCTTGAGGCCTGGCGCCTCCGTCCATTTTGCCACAAAATCCGCCAACGCTGCTCCCTTGATGACTCTGGTCATGCTGAATTGGCTGAAACACTTGCAGTTCTATGTTCCACTCAGCAACCCTTCCAGCTGAATTAGGGCTCCTGAGCACTCTCTCCAGGGGGTATGACGAGACGACCTTGATGGGGTGACCCTGAAAATAGTGCCGCAGCTTGCGCGAGGCCACCAGTAGAGCGAGGAGGAGTTTATGAGGCATGGGGTACCGTGCCCTTGCATCCCGCAACACCGTGCTGACGAAGTACACTGGGTGCTCAACGAGGTGGAGTGCGTCAGTGCTGGTGGCTCCCTTCGGAGACCGTGGCGCCATCTGGAAGAGGGGCCTCTTCCGCCTCTGGTGCGCCCCTCTGCGGCGGCTGATCCTCCTCAGCCGCGGTGGCGGTTTCTGTAGACCTTCCTTGTCCCTGTTCTGCCTTGTCCCGGGCTACTGCCGCGGTTTTGATTTGGCGCTCCTCTCTGACTGCCACCAAGGCTGCGCTGGCGGAGTAGGGAGTGGCGGCGAGGTAAAGCACCAGGGGCTCTTGAGGGCGTGGAGCCACCATGACCGGTGGGCTGGTCAGGTATCTCCTGAGATCCTGGAACGCCTTGTCGGCCTCTTCAGTCCACTCGAAGGGCCGCTTTTTCTTCATTAGCTGGAAGAAGGGCAGTGCTCGTTCCCCCAACTTGGAGATGAAGCGCCCTAGCGCGGTCACGCGCCCCGTGAGCTTCTGCATTTCTCTGAGGGTCTTTGGCGGGCTCATGTCTTCCACCGCCTTGACCTTCTCCGAGTTAGCCTCGATGCCTCGGTGGGACACAAGGAAACCCAAGAGCTTGCCCGAGGGGACTCCGAACACACACTTCTCTGGGTTGAGCCGTAGGTTCACTGCGTTGAGGCTTGCGAAGGTTTCCTCCAAGTCTTGTATCAGGGTCCTGGCCTCCCGAGACTTTACCACAATGTCATCGACGTAAGCTTCAACATTCTTCCCGAACTGCGGGCCCAAGGTGATGTGCATCAGCCGCTGGAAGGTCGCCCCTGTGTTACGCAGCCCGAATGGCATGCATGTGTAGCAATACACCCCAAACGGGGTTAGGAAGGCTGTTTTCTTGATGTCTTCTACCGCCATCTTGATCTGGTGATACCCAGAGAAGGCATCCAAGAAGCATAACAGGTCACATTCCGCAGTGGAATCGATGATCTGGTCGATGCGGGGGAGCGGGAATGGATCTTGCGGGCATGCTTTGTTGAGGTTGGTGAAGTCGACACACATGCGCTCCTTCCCTCCCTTCTTCGGCACAACGACAGGGTTGGCCAACCAATCCAGGTATCGGACCTCGCGAATGACCCCAGCGGCTTCTAATTTGCGGGTCTCTTGGACGATGAAGGCCTGCTTTTCTGTGGACTGCCGCCTGGCCTTCTGCTTCATAGGGCGCACGTTGGGGCACACGTTGAGGTGATGCTCGATTACACTCCTAGGGATCCCTGCCAACTGGTCTGGCTCCCAAGCGAATACCTTCTTGTTTGCGCGCAGGAACCCGACCAGGGCCTTCTCCTGCTCGGGTTTGAGGTGGGCGCCTATGGTGAAAGTGGCATTGGTGGATCCGTCCTCATCGACGGGTATCTGCTTGGTTTCTGCCTTGTCTTGGGTGAACAACTGTTTCTTCTTGGCGGGTGCAGCCCCTTGGGCCCGGGGGTCTCCAAGTTGGCGGGCTGTGCCGACGCCGCCATCTTGAAGGAGAGCTTGAGCACCCGCAGCGCGTCCCCGGTGTCCCCGTGCACAGTGAGGACACCGCTACTCCCGGGCATCTTCATGAGGTTGTACGCCGGGTGCGTCGCGGCCATGAACTGGGCCAGCGCTGGGTAGCCGAGGATGGCGTTGTAGGGGAGGCCGATGGGGGTGATGTCGAAGTTGACCAGATCCATGCGGAAGTTGTCGTAGGTGCCGAAGGTTACTGGGAGCCGGATCTGTCCCAAGGAGCTGGACGACCTGCCCCCAACGCCTGAGAAGGGCCGGCTGGGTTGCAGCCGTTCCAGGGGTATGCATAGGAGGTTGAAGGCCTCGACCGAGAGCATGCTGAGGCCCGCGCCGCCATCAATGAGAGTTCTGGTGACGGCCACCTGGAAGATGGTGGGGGTGCACAGCATGGGGAGCGCACCCAAGCAGGCCGAGTTGGAGGGGTGGTCCTCCGAGCTGAAGGTCATGCCGGTCTCGGGCGCCGCCCGGTCCAGGGGAGCCCCCTGCCGCGTGGAAGTGGCGCTGACCCGGCGGATGAACGGCTTGACGTGGTGACTTGTAGGCGGCGCCTGCGAGCCACCCAAGAGGGCCGCGACGACCGGGGTGTTGGTGCAGCGCGATGGGCGGGGGAGAGGTTGCGGGGCTCCATGGGCGCGCGGAGCGCGCGGGACGAAGAACCAGCTGGGGTGAGTGAGGGAGTTGCGGTGCGGCCTTCTTGACGCACAGACGGATGCTGGGATGATGCTCGCTGCTCGTCCCCCGCCGGGCCGGTGGCGGCGTTGACGGCAGGTGATGGGGAACGGCGAGGACGCCCGCCGACAGGGGCCATCTGGGCGACGCGGGAAGCGAGCGCGGCCCAGCGCTCGGCGCGGGCCCGACGAGCGTCAAACATGGGCGTGATGGTCGGAGGAGAACGGGGTGGTGGAAGACGAATCCCGGCGCACCCCTACCTGGCGTGCCAAATGTCGGATTTCGGGTTCCGGCAGACCCTTGAGGTTCGAACACTGGGGTGCGCGCGGTGATTTCGCCTCCTACCTACCTGCACTCCTCCGCCTTGCTAGGATCTAAACTAAGGAAAGAACAACACAAGGGACGCAGGGTTTATACTGGTTCGGGCCACCGTTGTAGTATAATACCCTACTCCAGTGTGTGGTGTGGTGGATTGCCTCTTGGGCTGATGATGACGAACAATACAAGGAAGAACAGCCTCGCGAGGGTCTGTTCTTGGCTGGGGCAATGAACTGCTGGGAGGAGCTCAGTCACCTTTCTCTCTCTCTCTCTCTTTCTGATCTTCTCTAACCTTCCAAAACCCCCGGCCCCTTTGCTCTGTGGGTGGCTGGTCCTATTTATAGAGGCCCTGGTCCTCTTCCCAAATATCGAGCGGGAAGGGAGCCAACAATGGCGGGCTAATTTGAAGGGGGACAGCTAGTATCAGCTATCCTGACAAAAATAGTCTTCGCCTGCGCAAAGCTCTGGTGATGACGCCGTCTTGGGCTCCACGGTGACCTCCGTCTCGTAGTCCTCGTGGTCTTGGTCTCGTTGCACCCAAACGGCAACCTTTGCCTGATGCCTCGGTGCTCCACGGCTGCGCTTGCCCCCTTTGCACCAAAGAGGAAGGGAGGACACTGCGTGGGCTGGCACCCGCCTGGCGCCCCCGGTCATCATGGCTTACGTCACGGGCACCTTGTGAGGTACCCTGCCTTGATCTCTCCGCCTCCTCGTGAGCCAGCCTGACAAGGCTGCGCCTGAGGAAGCTCCGCGTCATCCGCCCCGCGAGGCTTGGCCCCTCGCGAGGGTCTTGGGTTTGTGTTGGTGAAGATGGGCCGCGCTGGGCCCCCCTTTGAGCCACGCCGCAGGCCGCAGGCAGGCAAGTCTGGGGACCCCAGTTCCCAGAATGCCGACAACGATGAGACCAGGCGGGCGCCGGCCTGCGCAGTGTCCTTGTTTCCTCTTTGGTGCAAAGGGGGCAAGCACATGCAAAGGCATCAAGCAAAGGTTACCATTCCGGTGACAAGACCAAGACCAACAGAGCGGCAGGACGGAGGTCATCGTGGAGCCCAAGACGGCGTCATCACCAGTACTTTTGGCAGCCGAAGACCACCTTTGGTCAGGATAACTTGTACTAGATGTTCCCCTTCAAAATGGCAAATTTTTGGCGCCCTTCACGCTCATTATTTGGGGAGAGGCCCATGGCCTCTATAAATAGAGCTAGCCACCATAGAGTAGAGGACATCCAGATAGAGATCGATCGATCCACCGATCGAGTGAGAGGGACATGAGCTAGAAATCTGGTAGAGCCCTAGCAGAGAGAGAGAGATAGGTGACTGAACTCACCCTAGCAGTTCATCGCGCCAGCTCAAGAACACCTCTCGCGAGGCTGTTCTTCCTTTGTACTGTTCATCATCAGCCCTTGAGGCAGTCCACCACACCACACACTGGAGTAGGGTATTACACCACAACGGTGGCCTGAACCAGTATAAACCTCGTGTCCCTTGTGTTGTTCGTTGTTTCCAGCTTAGATCACGCGAGGAGATTGGACGTAGATCAGTAGGGGAGAGATCTCCGCGCGCACCCTAGTGTTTGAACCTCAAGGGTCTGCCGGAACCCGAAATCCGACACAAGCCAGCGGAAGTCATTGGAAGAATTGTTGCTCATGAGATGTCACTCAAGGATAAGGAGGAGCTTCACAACAAGTCAAGTGGTGCTTACAAAGCCTCATGTGATACTCCCACATCTTCAAGTGAGAAACAAATCTTCAATGAAGAATTGAGCTTAATGGTGAAGAACTTCAACAAGTTCTACAAGAGTAGAAGCAAAGAAAGAAACTCCAAGTCAAGGTCCTACAATGACAAAATATCTTCTAGCCGTGAGTGTGGAAGACCCGGACACTACTCCAATGAGTGTACGACCCCCTACAAAAGAAGAGAAGATTCTCCCAAAAGAAGGAGGAGAAGAGAAGAATCACCACCAAGAGAAAGGAGGAGTAGAGATGATCGTTATGAACGGAGACCGTCTCGGAGAAGCAAGGATCCGGAAAGAAAAGAAAAGTCATCAAGGAGCTACACAAAAAGAAGACATCAAGCTCATGTTGGTGAATGGGTATCCGGCTCCGACTCCGACGATCACTCCAAAAGAAGTTATCACTCCGACTCTGATTATACTCAAGATGAAGGTGTTGCCGGACTAGCACTTGTGACAACCAACTCCTACGACATATTTGACTCACCAAATGAAGGAATTGGGAGATGCTTCACGGCTAAAGGTCCAAAGGTAACACATACCGAGTATGTTGATTTCAATAGTGATGAAGATGATTTGCTAGGAGATGATGATTTAATTGTTGACAACTCTAGTGATGAAAGCTATGATGAGCCTGCTATTAATCATGATAATCAAGATAAAACGAATGATGATGATAAGAAGGAGATTGAGCATCTAACTAAAGAACTAAACACTCTTAAGTTAGCTCATGAAACTACCTTGGAAAATCATCAAGAACTTTTAAAGACTCATGATAAGCTACGCTTTGAAAAGCTCAACCTTGAGAAAGAGCATGAGTTTTAAAGGCAATCAATGATGATCTTCGCAAGAAAAGTTCTTCTTACATTGCCAAGCATTTACTCTTGTCTACTTAGATGCCACAAGTTAAATCTAACAACAAGAGCAAGAAAGATTCTTCATCTAGTAGTAACAATAATCATGCTAAATCCAATATTGTTGCTTCTAGTAGTTCTCTTGATTCAACTAATGATTCTCTTAGTCAAGTTACACTTGAGCAAGAAAATAGCTTATTGAAGGAAATCATAGAGAAAGGTGTTTACAAGAGTCTTGCTGGAAGTAAGCAATTTGAGGAAATTGTGTGCAAGCAAGCACCGGAAGAATCAAGGTGTTGGTTTTGAATGAAAGTTCAATGCCAATGGAGTTGAGTGGGAATAATATCAATACCCCAAGATGAAGTTTGTTCCTCAACAAAAGAAGTATGATCCTACTTCTTTCAAAGGAACACAAGCTCAAGATGATCTTCCACCACAAGACCACAAGCAAAAAGGCAAGGACAAGCTTGAGTAAATTGATGCATTTGAAGAAGCACCTAAGGCCTTGGTCAAGTGGGTTCCTAAGACTACATCAAGTTCCACTTTGTTGAGTACAACTACGACTCCAAGGGTTCCCATCAAGATGGTGTGGATCCAGAAGAAGAATAACTAGAGAGTTCTTGAGGATGACTCTGCCAATATACTTCACTCTTATCATTCTAGCAAGGACAAGTGCAAACAACTTCCATATCTTGCACTAGTTCAAGGAGTCACAGGTAAGACAAGGGACAAGGTAACTTAATGATTTCATGGACATCATCTTGTGCATACATCACTCTATGTCTATGGATATCCTTGTTTGTTCCTTGTGGGACTAACCCGTGTAGGTATTGAAAGTGCAACTCACTCCAAAGGATTGCTCCAAATGATCTACATCAACATTGAGCACCTACATCTTCAACACCTACATGAAGTCATCATCGACAAAACCCAAGGTTAGTTCAGTCCCTTTAGGGGGAATATCACATCTAGGGCGAGCTTTACTCAAATCTATGAGCTAAAGCAACTCTAATGGTGTGAACACAACAATGCTTTATGTAAAAGTGGTAACCCCACTTGTGCTTAAACGACGAGTATGACCTATGATCAAATGTTATCATTTGACTCCTATTCAATATACTCATATATAGATGACCTAGTCATCACCAATTGCCTGATAGATGCTAGAATGTTTGTGCATGCTTTGTCACATATTTCATTTGCCACTTTATTGTGTGAGCATGTTGATTCCATATTTTACTCATTCGAGGACATCCATTTGTTGCTTTGATTGCTTGGCTCTTTCTCTTTTTGCCAAATGGATGGACAAGAATGCCTCAGAACACCCTCTAGCTATCTATGCTTTTCTCATCTCAAACTCTATTCATGCTACATCACAAGTTTTGATCAAGTCAGATTCGAACCACTCTGTGTGAGGAGCACTCAGAGATCCTGATTCGTTATAGACTTAAACCCCCAAAACCTCTTTGTGCATCTCAGTCTGATCGATTCATCCTTTTCGGTCCTACCGAGTCACCAAGTTGATCTAGGGTTTTCAATCTCGGTGCAACAGATTAGAACTTTTCGGTCACACCGAGTTGCAGTAACTGCTTGCAGTTTTGCATCTCGGTGCCACCGAGTCGTTCCACTCGGTCACACCAACAGGGTCAGGTTATATATACCGCCGGGTCAAATTTTGGAAATTTCTCTGAACCCCTTCGCCCGCGCGTAACCTGCTCTGCCTCCTCTGGTCTCCGGATCGTCCTCTCGTCGCCAGCGACCTCTCACCGCTGGTCTCCTCCGCCGTCAATGGAAATCTTCACCGCCGTTGCCGCCATAGCAAGTTCATCGCTGAACTAGGGTATGAACTTGATCATTGTGCTAATCCTTCACTCCGATTCTTAGCACATTGCTTTCCCATGTTTCTTGCCTTGATTGAAATCATCCTGTCCAGCAAAAACGTCCCGTAGATTAGTTTTTATTTGAAAATTTAGGGTTAGGTCTCCGCCAAATTCATCTCGGACCGACTGAGTTGTAGAAATCGGTCTCACCGATCTTGGCTTAGGCCAGAGCACACACATTTTCGGTCCGACTGAAAATTGCAAATCGGTGTGACCGAGTTCGATTCTCTGTGAAACCCTAGCAGTCTCGGTACCACCGAACTGTGACTCGGTCTGACCGAGTTCACTAGTTCAGGTTCCAAAAGCTGCTTCAGTGTAACCGAGTTTACAAATCGGTAGATCCTGCTTTCTGTGAAGAACTAAAACTAAGTTTTTAAGTCATCTGTTTTGCAAAAACTCCTGTACTTTGTGATGCTCATCTACTCTACCTCATCTATAACCTATTCACAGGGTCTGCTGACAGTGTACTTGCAAGATGTCTGACTAAAGTGACAGCCAGAACAAGTCAGACGAACATGTTCAGTTAAGTGAGGTTACTAGTCCCTCTAGCAGCTATGAGGAAGGCAGCAGGAGCACTCCAAGCAAGGAGTGCTTGGCAGATGAATACTTCTGACTCTGAAGATGAATACTATGTGGCTGTTGAAGATGAAGCCACTTCAAAGAAGAAAGTGCTGAAGAAAGAGTATGGCTCACCTACTACAGTCAAGCCTGGGTTGCACAAGAAGGCACCAGCAGAGAGAGTCCCCATGTCTAAAGCCAGAGCATCCACTGTTGAAACCTCCAAGCCATCTGAAGAGGCAGTTGGAGAAGGCAAGAAAAGGAAGGAAAGGGTCAAGAAGACCACTGCCAGAGTGCTTGGCAGATCATAAATTATGAGAGATGATGATGAAGAGGAAGAGGATGCTGCACCAGCACCCAAAGCTCAAAAGCTCATGGGAGATGCGATAAGATTAGGGGCTACTCCATCTAAGCCCAAAACTACTCCCAAGACAGCTGCTCCAGCTCCAAAGCCAAAACCCAAGAGGAGCAGCAGGGACATCCCTGCTGAGGAGAAAAACAAGGCCCCAGTGCCTCAAGCTGCTGAAGAAGGAGAGGAAGATGATTATGTTGTTTTGAGGAAGCTGAAGCCAAAGATCCCTGACCACACTGATGCTCACCCAGTTGCAGAAAACATGAAAATCGGGAAAGATGCAAGATTGAGACTATGGAGATAGTCTGATCCATATGCTATCAGGAGAAGAACTGCTGTGGACTACAGGTTTCACAACAAGGAACAACAAGATTTCTATGAGACAGTGTTGCTTGACAAGAAGCCCATTGTGTGTGATATGAGATGTGTTGACTGGGAATTCATCAAGGAGAATAAGATCACTTCCCTGGAGTGCTTGATAGCTTTAAGGCATGTGGAGTTGATGAGTTTGTGGCTCAGAAGTTCACCAAGTGGAATGATGAGCTCATTATGCAATTTTACTCTACTGCACACTTCTATCCAGATGGAAGGATTGTGTGGATGTCTGAGGGTACTAGGTACCAGTCTACAATTGAAGAATGGGCCAAATTTATAAATGCTCTTGAGGAACATGAGGATGACTTGGACATTTATGCAGAGAAGAAGAAATACCACAACTCTATGGCCAATATGTACAAGGAGATCCCAGATGCTGCCTTGGATACACATAAGTTTGGATCTGTCCATTACCTGTTGTCTGGTCTGCCAACAGTCAACTGGATATTAAGGCACACTCTGCTACCCAAGTCAGGTGATCACAAGATGATCAGAAGACATGCTATAAACTTGCTGCACATATTTGATGTCCCACAGAAGTTCAAGGTCATGAGAGGGATTGTGGAAACAATCAAGAGGACTGCAGCTGATCAGAAGAGAAGTTGTGGGTATGCCCCACACATTCAGGAGCTCATTAACTCAAAAATGGGCACATGCACATATCTTTTGGACAAGGAGCACCTGCCCATCTATCCTGAATGTCAGGACCCCGATTCCAAGTCACATTGATCTAGCCGGTAACACCTCATATCACATTGCGGCCTAACGCACGGTATCCCACGGGTGTCGCCTTACCACGGCCCAGGACCGTTTGCGTCTTTTGGCTCACGTATATGATTGTGTCGCTAGCATCCATATGACAGAGAACCCGGGCCGACATGGCTAGTCGTGAACCCAAAGCGGCACAGACCTATGGAGACAGGCATACATGAATCACATCGAGCATGTCGGTCATCAGCGAGTGATTCTGGGCTGTAGCACTAGGCTAACAGGACTCCGGGGAACCCGGGCTGTAGCAGGCTAGGCAGGACTCCGGATGTCACCGCATGACATTTCCCCGAAGGGACAGACATAGGAACGAAGTGAAACACATGCCAGCCAGTCAAGTGTTCTAAGCAGTAGTGCTGGGCTAGCAGGACTCCGGTGAACCGGGCTGTAGCGGACTACTATGGCTCGAGGAACACTAGACTACATTTCCCCATAGGAAAGGCTTCCAAGGATAAACAACTAGATTGTCGGATCCCACTCATACCAAGCATTTCAATCATACACACAATATGCCCGATATGAGTACATACAACATGGCATCACAACAAAACTCTACAACTCAAGTACTTTAGTTAAAGGCTCTAGAGAGCCATACATAACATGTTCATACAGATAGGGGTCACATGACCCGACACTCAAGTCATACAATCATACAAGCACAAGCGGAAGTAAATAGTCTGAGTACAGACACTAGAAAGCAAGAAGGCTTCTCGAAGCCTGTCTATCTACATAGGGCCCTCCATGGCCAGGATCACCACCTGGGTGGCTAGTCACTCGTCGACGTCAAGGTCTACGTAGAACCCATCAGAGGGGTGGTGTTGTCGTCTGAAAATAGTAATTAAGCAAACATGAGTACAAAGGTACTCAACAAGTCTTACAACAGAACCTACTATACATGCTCATTCTCAAGAAGGTGGTGGGGTTATTGCAGCAAGCCAGCTTTGACTCTTGGCTAAGCTATCCTACGGAACTCCACTAGTAAAATAGTTTTCGCACATGAGTCCACTACTCACCAACACAATACTCCACCAAGGATCCCCTCTCGTCATCCTATGAGAGGGCCATCCTCGGTACTCACACTTATCTTGAGTCTTTTAGTAGTATCCATTAACTTGTCTATGAACTGTATAGGCAACCAAGTAGTCCTTTACCGCGGACGCGGCTATTCGAATAGGTGATGTTAACCCTGCAGGGGTATACTTCTTCGTACACGCTTCCACCACTTACCGCCGTTTACACGACATGCACTCGGCAACCTTCAAGCGGAAGCCCAGCGAGGGTGTCGGCCATGGCCTACCTAAACACTTAAGTCTCTAGTCCAGGTATATCGCCTATCCAGGTTCCATCCGCAGGGAGTCCGGCCGAGGTTTCCACATACGGCCCCGAACGATGTGAACAGGGTCCCGAGACGCCAAACGGGCGCCCGACATACCCAGCCATGGTGTATCTACCGCAACATAGCCCACCCCTAGGGTCAGCGCTACGCACGGCCGCCAACACATAACCTACAAACACCAGAAACTATTTGCAACTCCTGGACAGAGTACTAGGGTATTTAAGAAGCAGAGAGGGTCAATTAAGGATCCCAATGCATGGTAGTAGCTGAATCTTTAAATCACACATACAAATCTCAGTTCTTAGGGACGGCCTCAATGAAACAACCCACCATGTACTCCTACATGGCCTCTCATCTATACCTTTACCAAAACATGTTCAACACATCCCTCACATTACCGACATAAACATTTCACTCTAGCCCATCACCCAGATGAACCAGACCTGACACAACTCTAAGCATAGCAGGCATAGCAAGGTAGGAATCACACACATGGCTCAAGCAACTCCTACACATGCTAGTGGGTTTCATCTAGTTACTGTAGCAATGACAGGTCATGCATAGGATAAGGGTTCAACTACCGTAGCACACAGCAATTTGAATCGCGTTGTCTTAATGCAGTAAACAAGAGCAGAAGCGAGAACATGGGTTTGTATCGGAATGATCGATGGGTTGCTTACCTGTTGTAGTGGTAGTAGGGTACTGCCCTTCAGACGGATACTCAGGGTTATCCTCGGAGGCAGAACCTACCACGAAAATCACACCGAACATAATCAACACATGGCAATATGCAACAATATGATGCATGCTATGACATGGCAAGATGAAAGTGTCTTGGCCTAATGCAAGCTAAAACAGAAGGGATGAACTCATTTGAATCAAAGATTCAAATATTAGCTCATTAAACATGGCCTTATTAGTGCATTACCTTAATCTGCTTAAACAGCAAGGTTAACTTGTTTTGTCATGCATGAAACCATTACAGATGGATAGATTGAATTTTTCTGATCATTTTTCATATATAAATCTTTGCATTTGGAGCTATGGTTGATTTTCTATGATTTTTAGAAGTTTTGACTATTTTCTGAAATTTCCAATTAAAGAATAAATCCAGTAATTGAATTAATGCGTCAGCATGACAAATGTGTGACGTCAGCGGGTCAACTGGGTCGGCCAGGTCAAACCTGACTGGTGGGCCCTCTCTGTCAGTGTCACAACTAATTAACAGAATTATGTTAGTGCTAATTGACTGTCAGTGGGGCCTGGGCCCACATGTCAGTGAATAAACTAAATTAAATTAGTTAAAACTAATCTTAAAATGATTAGCAGACCGGCCCCACCTGTCATAGACTCAGGGGGGTCTATCTGGGCCCACACAGGGGGTCAAACAGGGTCAACTCGCCGGCGGCTTGACGCCGGCGACGACAGACGCGGCGGAGGGGCTCGGGTTTGCGTCTCCGGCGACCAAAACGATGGCGAAGAGCAGCTACGTGACGTGGGGAGCGAGCCGCGTCGTTTGGTGGAGAAAGTGGAGCTCGGGGAGGCCGGGAACGACGCCGGCGACGACCTTGGCGGTCGCCGGAGTTCGGGCGAGGATGAACCCGAAGCTACAGGGCACGGCGAGGCGCGGGGAGTGGTGTGTTAGGCTCCTGGGAGCGCGTGGAAGACAAAGGCGTGCTCGGTGGCATCCCAACGTGGCTATGGCCACGACGGCGACGTGTGGTGGCGGCGACGAGCTTCGGCTTCGATGGCAGAGGGGGTTAGAGGACGCGGACGAGCGCGGGGAGAGGGGGAAACGATGGCGGAGCTCACAGCGGTTGCAGGGGAGCGAACGGCGAGCTCGGGGAAGGGCTGGAGCCAGTGGGGCGGTGAAGGGGATCTCCGGTGGTCGGAGTTGAGGACGAGCTCGGTGCAGCGTCTCCGGGGCTAGCGAGCGCACGGGGCTCGGCCTACTTGATGTAGTCGACAACGGCGGAGCTTCCTGGCATGTCGGGGCAGCGAATGGACGGCAGTGGCTGCGGTGAAGCTTGTCGGCGGCGACGGCTGCGCTCGGCAGGAGGGTGGGGAGAGAGCCAGAGAGGGAGAGAGGCCACGGGGAGAGTGGGAAGAAAGAGAGGGAGACGTGGGGGTCGGCGTGGCACTCGTGGATGTCTCCAGGGCGTCGACGGAAGCTGGAGGTGGCCGGCGTGTGGTCGCGGGCGCCGGCCACGCGCTCCTCGTCCTCCTGGCGAGAGGAGGGGGATGACTAGCAAGCGCCAGTCGACTAGGCCGAGCCAGGTGGGCTGGTGGGCTGCGCCTGGTAAGTTTCTCTCTCTCTGCTTTTCTGATTTGTTTCTTTTTCTATTTTTCTGCAACTGTTGGGCTTTAATAAAAACACCAGGGCATTATCATAAATCATAAAATTAATCATGGCCACTACTTAGAATATATCCAACAGCAAACATTTTAGTTTATGATTATTTGAGCATTTAAAATATTTTATAGCATTTAAATGCCCAAGTGCAAATACCATAAAGATTAATCCAATGACCTTTGATGTCCTAGAAAAATGTGCACCATTTTTGTCAAAGGTTTTAACCCAAAACAAAAAGGGTGGGCTTTTTAGAAGGGCATTTCAGGTTCATTGGTAAAGTTTTTAGTAAACCCTAGTTGTTCCAGGGGGGTGCTGGGGGTTCTGTCATCCCCATTTCAAATTTAAAAGGAATTTAAACATGATGCACAATCTAATGCTTGAACTAAACTAGGGTGTGACAACTCAAAAGAATCTCGTCCCGAGATTTAGGATCCTCCGGTAATAAGGTGGGGTACTCGAGTCGAAGACGATCCTCCCTTTCCCAAGTGGCTTCTTTCTCGGAATGGTGTGACCATTGAACCTTGAGAAACTTGATATTATGACGTTGAGTGGTACGCTCGGCTTGATCAAGGATACGAATGGGATATTCCCGATACGAGAGGTTATCTTGTAGATCAAGCGTTTTATGGTCCACTCCATGGATAGGATCCGCGAAGCAACGCCTGAGTTGAGAAACGTGAAAGACATCATGAACTCTGAAAAGATGTGAAGGTAGTTCCAGTTGGTAGGCAACTTCTCCTCGTTTGGCAAGAATGCGAAAAGGTCCAATGTAACGAGGAGCCAATTTGCCTTTGATACCAAAATGATGGGTTCCCTTTAACGGAGTAACCCGAAGGTAAGCCTTCTCGCCAACTTCATAAGTCATGAGTTTATGTCTACGATCATATTGACTCTTTTGACGAGATTGGGCTGTTTTCAATTTCTCACAAATAACGCGAACCTGTTCTTCTACTTCCTGAATCATATCCGGGCCAAAGAGTTGTCTTTCCCCGGTTTCTGACCAGTTAAGAGGCGTTCGACATTTTCGTCCATAGAGAACTTCGAAAGGAGCCTTGCCTAAGCTAGCTTGATAGCTATTGTTGTAAGCAAACTCCATGAATGGAAGGCATTTCTCCCAACCCATTCCGAACGAGATGACAGAGGCTCGGAGCATATCTTCCAGGATTTGATTGACTCGTTCTACTTGACCACTTGATTGAGGGTGGAAGGCGGTGCTAAAAGAGAGACGAGTTCCCATAGCATTTTGGAAACTTTCCCAAAATCGAGAGGTGAAGAGACTCCCACGGTCTGAGTTAATTTCCAATGGAACACCGTGAAGAGACACTATTCGGGAGATGTATAAATCGGCTAGCTCGCTAGCGGTGATACTCTTACGAACAGGTAGAAAGTGGGCTACTTTGGAAAGACGGTCGATCACGACGAAGATGGCATTATTCCCTCTCTTGGTCCTGGGAAACCCAGTGATGAAATCCATACTGATTTTATCCCATTTCCACTCGAGAATAGCCAAAGGTTGAAGGGTGCCAGCAGGCCATTGATGCTCTGCTTTAACACGACGACAAACGTCGCAATTAGCAATGTATTGAGCGATTTCTCTTTTCATCCTAGTCCACCAAAACCTCTGGCGTAGGTCTTGATACAATTTAGTACTACTGGGATGAATGGTGAGAGGGGATTCATGAGCTTCCTTAAGAATCAACTGGCATAGATGTTGTTTCTTGGGAACCACCAGACGGTTCTCGAAGAAGACAGCACCTCGCTCATCCATGGAAAAACATTTAGCAACTCCGCTAGCGATGTTTTCCTTAATGCGGGATATGCCCTTATCATACCGCTGGGCGGTTATGATCTGATCCATAAGATTAGGCTTCGTCACCAGGGTGGATAGGAATCCTCGAGGAACAATGTGAAGATTAAGCTTACGAAATTCCTCATGGAGAAGTGGTTGACTTTGTTGTAACATCAGGTTGTTACAATAGGACTTACGACTTAGCGCATCAGCCATGACATTGGCTTTGCCCGGGGTGTAAGTTATTCCTAAGTCGTAATCCGAGATCAACTCGACCCAATGTCTTTGCCTGAGATTCAAATCTGGTTGGGTGAAGATATATTTCAAACTTTGGTGATCGGTGAAGATCTCGCAGTGATTATCGAGGAGGTAATGTCGCCAAGTTTTAAGTGCATGGACTACAGCTGCAAGCTCTAGATCATGTGTGGGATAATTTTCCTCATGAGGGTGTAATTGCCGTGAAGCATAGGCAATTACCTGACGATCTTGCATGAGTATGCAACCTAGACCTTGTCGCGAGGCGTCGCAATAGATTATAAATTCCTTGGAGAAATCTGGTGGTACCAGTACGGGAGCAGATGTCAGGCGTCTTTTTAGTTCCTGAAAGCTGAACTCGCACTGTGGAGTCCACTCGAACTTTTTATCTTTCTTGAGGAGTTCAGTTAGAGGTTTAGCAACCTTGGAGAAATTCTCGACGAAGCGGTGACAATAGCTCACTAAGCCAAGGAAGCTCCGAACTTGCTTGACCGTCTCAGGTGGAGTCCAATCAAGGACGGCTTGAACTCGCTCGGGATTGACAGCAATACCCTTACCAGAGATTACATGGCCTAGATAGGTCACTTCTGGCAACCAAAATTCACACTTGGAGAATTTGGCATAAAGGCGATGCTCTCGAAGTTTCATCAATACCAGCCTTAGATGTTCGGCATGTTCCTCTTCATTCTTGGAGTAGATGAGTATGTCATCGAGGTATACTACGACGAATTTATCCAAGTACTCCATGAAGACCGAGTTCATTAACCGGGAGAAGGTGGCTGGGGATTGGTTAAACCGAAAGACATAACGGTGTACTCGTATTGGCCATAACGAGTAACAAAGGCCGTTTTGGGAATGTCCCCGTTTTTGATTTTGATTTGGTGGTAGCCCATCCTCAAATCCATCTTGGAAAAGACTGAGGATCCAGCGAGCTGATCATACAGATCGTTGATCCTGGGAAGCGGATACTTGTTCTTGATAGTGACCAAATTGACAGGTCGGTAATCTACAACCATTCGATCCGTTCCGTCCTTATTCTTGACGAAGAGGACAGGGCAAGCCCAAGGAGAGGAACTAGGACGGATGAAACCCTTTTTCAAGGACTCGTCGAGTTGGTTCTTAAGATCGGCTAGTTCTAAGGGTGCCATCTTGTAGGTTCTTCTAGAAATTGGAACGGTTCCTGGAACAAGGTCTATCACAAACTCGACATCCCTGTTAGGTGGAACACCTGGCAGTTCTTTTGAAAAGACATCTAGAAAATATCGGACTACCGGAACATCCTCAAGGTCTGGAAGGGGGTTGGCATTTAGGGAGTAAAGCTGGCGCTTGGCCACTCGAGTTAAGACATTGACTGTCTTGCCCGATGGGTGAGTAAGTTGAACGGTTCTAGTGGCACAATCAATCTTAGCATAATGAGCTGACATCCAGTCCATACCCAAGATGATGTTTATGTCCGAGGACTTGAGAGCTATTAAGGATGCAAGGAAGGCAAGTCTATCGACAAGAATTTCGTTCCCATGGCTTACTCTAGAAGTTTGCCATCTAGAGCCAGGGATTTGAATTTCCATGGTAGAGGGCATGTCGCAGAATGTCGTGTTATGCAATCGAGCATAGTTCTCGGATATGAATGAATGAGATGCTCCAGTATCGAAAAGAACAAATGCCGGATGGCAATTAACAAGAAGCGTACCAAGGACGACGTTTGGATCCTCATGAGCCTCCTCGGCTGAAACATAGTTGACATGGCCATGGGCAGTAGTGACTGGCTTGGCGTAGAATGTCTTTCTCGTTGGCTTACCACGGCCAACGGACTTTCCAGTCTGATTGGGGTTGTTGTTCTGAGGACACTCTTGGCTATAGTGACCCGGCTCTCCACACTTGAAACAAGTCACAACATTGGGGCGTGGAGCAGCATTAGCAGCGGGGCCACCATAGGGCTTGGGCGGTGCAAACTACTGGTTGGGACGAGGCGCCTCAAAGGATGGCCTCGGAATAAACCTGGGAGGCAGTGCCATGCTTGGGATCCACACCCGGCGCTTCTGAGCTCCAGAGCCGGATGAAGAGCCAAAATCACGTGAGTGCTTGCGTGAAGCGTCATAATCAGTTTGGCCTGTCTCAACACTGATGGCTTTATTGACCAACTTCTGAAAGGAGGTGCACTCGTGCAGACGAAGATCGCGGCGAAGCTCAGGGCTGAGTCCCTTGCGGAATCTTGCCTGCTTCTTAGCGTCGGTAGATACCTCTTCGGGAGCATAACGTGCCAGATTCCCAAATTCACGACTATATGCATCCACAGTCAGTCTTCCTTGGGTGAAATTGTGGAACTCCTCCCTCTTGCGATCTATGAGACCTTCCGGAATGTGATGCTCATGGAAAGCCTCACTGAATTCAGCCCAAGTAGTGATTTGGCCGACCGGGCGCATAGCTTCAAAATTTTCCCACCAAAGGCTAGCAGGACCTTCGAGATGATAGGCAGCATAAGTAACCTTGTCGGCTTCGGCTACGTTGGCAGAACGTAGCTTGTGGGTGATGCTACGAAGCCAGTCATCCGCGTTGAGGGGCTCGACGGAATGGTTAAACTTTGGTGGGTACAGCTTGATAAAGTCATTGATTGACACCAAGTCATTTCGCTGATGGCGCGCAGTGTTCTACTCAATCCGCTCTAGCAGGCGGTTAGTCTCACGCTTGTTTCTTTCCGCCTCCAGCATCACTTCGGCCAGAGAGGGCGGGTGAGGTAGATTTTCATCCCTAGCTGCACTGGCTTCCCCCTGCTCCGGGGCAGCAGGGTTGCTGCGGGTGTTGACCATCCTAGGAGGAAACAAGACAACGGTTTAGATAAGGATGGCTCAAACTTAGCAAGGAAGTGCAGAATGTAATGGATAACACAGAATGCAGAGATGTTCATCCGTATGTCATGGTAATATAAAACTGCCATATATATACCAACGGTCATACACATCATACATAGTTTAGTACAAGCCCAGGCTACAGTAAAACTATGATGAAAGACGTTACATCTCATCGGAGGCATTCCAAGCTCCTATACATTATTTGTCTACACCTCCGGAATTGATTACACACAAAGTCATATTCCACAAGTCATGCAGGACAGTGAAGATACAACTATTACAATACTAGTGGTACTACTACTAACTCAGACAGCTCCGTAGTAGTCCTCATAGAAGTCACCTCCATAGCCTGGAAGTTCAACGTGATCATCCGGGAACAGACGGTCCTGAGGAGCTTGTGGATCAAATGGGCTAGGATGAGGTCTTGGACCAACAAACGGTGGCCTGCGGGGACCACGGGGTGGGGTGATGCCTCCCACATCATGCCAATCCACCATGTCTGGCAGAGCAGATCTCACAGGATACAGATCCCTTGTATCCATACATCCAGCTTGCACCGTAGGTGCAAACCGAGTCAATGTGGCCCAATGATCAGCACGGGTATTGAAAAGCTCCAGCCTCAAGGCCCGATTCTCTCGGTCCTTATCTTCGAGCATCTCGGCAGTGGTACGAGTTAATGAGTCCTCCTGAGTGGAGTCAGCATAGATAGCCTGAAGATACCCTTGCGCTCCCGGAAGTGAAGCTGGCATGTAACGGAAGTCGGTGTTCCGAAGCAGGCCAGTCCGGACTCGCATGATGGTCATCATAGAATAGGCAGCATCCTGCACAGCCATCTCAATAGTAACCCCGAGTCCATAGGAAAAGTGAAGGGGCTCGGTAGATCCAGGATAAGAAGGAAATATCCTGACGGTGCAGAAATATTGGCTTTGATTAAAGTCTCGGAATTGCTCTTCGACGGTGTATTCGGGGTACCAACGGTAACCCGTCTCGATCATTACCCGGACTAACATAGTAGTATGACCGGGTACATCGAGGCACCGGGTCAGGCGAACCACTTGGTTTTGAACACGGTTGGCCATCTGAAAGCACAACCACAATGCAAAGACATTAGAATTTCTAGGGAAAATTGGACATCATAACAGCTGTAAATGCTCAGAAAAAGATTTGAGACATCCACAACAGTCTGCAATACCACTCAACAACATCATATCAAGGTTCTGATTCAATTAGCAACATACTAAAATGGGAGGAACTGAACTGGGGCTTGTAACAACAATCCTATAAGCTACTACGGATTAGTAACACGTGAACCTGATAGATGAAGAGAGCCTAGTCCTTAACCCACGTTGAATGAGAAGAGAATGACTCAGATCAGAGGACATAAGGTAAAGGAGTAAAAGAGCCTTACGTTCCCTTCCACAATCAATTCCCCTACATATAACTAAAGCATTTCTAGACTCGACATCGACCAGTTTGGCTCAACGAACCTACAGGCAGTCCGGCTCTGATGCCAACGCTGTCAGGACCCCGATTCCAAGTCACATCAATCTAGCCGGTAACACCTCATATCACATTGCGGCCTCACGCACGTATCCACGGGTGTCGCCTTACCATGGCCCGGGACCATTTGCGTCTTTTGGCTCACACATATGATTGTGTCGCTAGCATCCATATGACAGAGAACCCGGGCCGGCATGGCTAGTCGTGAACCCAAAGCGGCACAGACCTATGGAGACAGGCATACATGAATCACATCGAGCATGTTGGTCATCAACGAGTGATTCCGGGCTGTAGCACTGGGCTAACAGGACTCCGGGGAACCCGGGCTGTAGCAGGCTAGGCAGGACTCCGGATGTCACCGCGTGACATTTCCCCGAAGGGACAGACATAGGAACGAAGTGAAACACATGCCGGCCAGTCAAGTGTTCTGAGCAGTAGTGCTGGGCTAGCAGGACTCTGGTGAACCAGGCAGTAGCGGACTACTATGGCTCGAGGAACACTAGACTACATTTCCCCATAAGAAAGGCTGCCAAGGATAAACAACTAGATTGTCGGATCCCACTCATACCAAGCATTTCAATCATACACACAATATGCCCGATATGAGTACATACAACATGGCATCACAACAAAACTCTATAACTCAAGTACTTTATTTAAAGGCTCTAGAGAGCCATACATAACATGTTCATACAGATAGGGGTCACATGACCCGGCACTCAAGTCATACAATCATACAAGCACAAGCGGAAGTAAATAGTCTGAGTACAGACACTAGAAAGCAAGAAGGCTTCTCGAAGCCTGTCTATCTACATAGGCCCCTCCATGGCCAGGATCACCACCTAGGTGGCTAGTCACTCGTCGACGTCAAGGTCTATGTAGAACCCATCGGAGGGGGCGGTGTTGTCGTCTGAAAATAGTAATTAAGCAAACATGAGTACAAAGGTACTCAGCAAGTCTTACAACAGAACCTACTATACATGCTCATTCTCAAGAAGGTGGTGGGGTCATTGCAGCAAGCCAGCTTTGACTCTTGGCTAAGCTATCCTACGGAACTCCACTAGTAAAATAGTTTTCGCACACGAGTCCACTACTCACCAACACAATACTCCACCGAGGATCCTCTCTCGTCATCCTATGAGAGGGCCATCCTCGGTACTCACACTTATCTTGAGTCTTTTAGTAGTATTCATTAACTTGTCTATGAACTGTATAGGCAACCAAGTAGTCCTTTACCGTGGACGCGGCTATTCGAATAGATGATGTTAACCCTGCAGGGGTATACTTCTTCATACACGCTTCCACCACTTACCGCCGTTTACACGACATGCACTCGGCAACCTTCAAGCGGAAGCCCAGCGAGGGTGTCGGCCATGGCCTACCTAAACACTTAAGTCTCTAGTCCAGGTTTATCGCCTATCCAGGTTCCATCCGTAGGGAGTCCGGCCGAGATTTCCACATACGACCCCGAACGATGTGAACAGGGTCCCGAGACGCCAAACGGGCGCCCGGCATACCCGGCCACGGTGTATCTACCGCAACATAGCCCACCCCTAGGGTCAGCGCTACGCACGACCGCCAACACATAACCTACAGACACCAGAAACTATTTGCAACTCCTGGACAGAGTACTAGGGTATTTAAGAAGCCGAGAGGGTCAATTAAGGATCCCAATGCATGGTAGTAGCTGAATCTTTAAATCACACATACAGATCTCAGTTCTTAGGGACGGCCTCAATGAAACAACCCACCATGTACTCCTACATGGCCTCTCATCTATACCTTTACCAAAACATGTTCAACACATCCCTCACATTACCAACATAAACATTTCACTTTAGCCCATCACCCAGATGAACCAGACCTGACACAACTCTAAGCATAGCAGGCATAGCAAGGTAGGAATCACACACATGGCTCAAGCAACTCCTACACATGCTAGTGGGTTTCATCTAGTTACTGTGGCAATGACAGGTCATGCGGAGGATAAGGGTTCAACAACCGTAGCACACATCAGTTTGAATCACGTTGTCTTATGCAGTAAACAAGAGCAGAAGCGAGAACATGGGTTTGTATCGGAATGATCGATGGGTTGCTTGCCTATTGTAGTGGTAGTAGGGTACTGCCCTTCAGACGGATACTCAGGGTTATCCTCGGAGGCAGAACCTACCATGAAAATCACACCGAACATAATCAACACATGGCAATATGCAACAATATGATGCATGCTATGACATGGCAAGACGAAAGTGTCTTGGCCTAATGCAAGCTAAAACAGAAGGGGATGAACTCATTTGAATCAAATATTCAAATATTAGCTCATTAAACATGGCCTTATTAGTGCATTACCTTAATCTGCTTAAACAGCAAGGTTAACTTGTTTTGTCATGCATGAAACCATTACAGATGGATAGATTGAATTTTTCTGATCATTTTTCATATATAAATCTTTGCATTTGGAGCTATGGTTGATTTTCTATGATTTTTAGAAGTTTTGACTATTTTCTGAAATTTCCAATTAAAGAATAAATCCAGTAATTGAATTAATGCGTGAGCATGACAAATGTGTGACGTCAGCGGGTCAACTGGGTCGGCCAGGTCAAACCTGACTGGTGGGCCCTCTCTGTCAGTGTCACAACTAATTAACAGAATTATGTTAGTGCTAATTGACTGTCAGTGGGGCCTGGGCCCACATGTCAGTGAATAAACTAAATTAAATTAGTTAAAACTAATCTTAAAATGATTAGCAGACCGGCCCCACCTGTCATAGACTCAGGGGGGTCTATCTGGGCCCACACAGGGGGTCAAACAGGGTCAACTCGCCGGCGGCTTGACGCCGACGACGACAGACGCGGCGGAGGGGCTCGGGTTTGCGTCTCCGGCGACCAAAACGATGGCGAAGAGCAGCTACGTGAAGTGGGGAGCGAGCCGCGTCGTTTCGTTTGGTGGAGAAAGTGGAGCTCGGGGAGGTCGGGAATGACGCCGGCGACGACCTTGGCGGTCGCCGGAGTTCGGGCGAGGATGAACCCGAAGCTACAGGGCACGGCGAGGCGCGGGGAGTGGTGTGTTAGGCTCCTGGGAGCGCATGGAAGACAAAGGCGTGCTCGGTGGCATCCCAACGTGGCTATGGCCACGACGGCGACGTGCGGTGGCGGCGATGAGCTTCGGCTTCGATGGCAGAGGGGGTTAGAGGACGCGGACGAGCGCGGGGAGAGGGGGAAACGATGGCGGAGCTCGCAGCGGTTGCAGGGGAGCGAACGGCGAGCTCGGGGAAGGGCTGGAGCGAGCGGGGCGGCGAAGGGGATCTCCGGTGGCCGGAGTTGAGGATGAGCTCGGTGCAGCGTCTCCGGGGCGAGCGAGCGCACGGGGCTCAGCCTACTTGATGTAGTCGACGACGGCGGAGCTTCCTGGCATGTCGGGGCAGCGAATGGACGGCGGTGGCTGCGGTGAAGCTTGTCGGCGGAGACAGCTGCGCTCGGCAGGAGGGTGGGGAGAGAGCCAGAGAGGGAGAGAGGCCACAGGGAGAGTGGGAAGAAAGAGAGGGAGACGTGGGGGTCGGCGTGGCACTCGTGGACGCCTCCAGGGCATCGGCGGAAGCAGGAGGTGGCCGGCGTGTGCCCGCGGGCGCCAGCCACGCGCTCCTCGTCCTCCTGGCGAGAGGAGGGGGACGACTGGCAAGCGCCAGTCGACTGGGCCGAGCCAGGTGGGCTGGTGGGCTGCGCCTAGTAAGTTTCTCTCTCTCTGCTTTTCTGATTTGTTTCTTTTTCTATTTTTCTGCAACTGTTGGGCTTTAATAAAAATACCAGGGCATTACCATAAATCATAAAATTAATCATGGGCACTTCTTAGAATATATCCAACAACAAACATTTTAGTTTATGATTATTTGAGCATTTAAAATATTTTATAGCATTTAAATGCCCAAATGCAAATACCATAAAGATTAATCCAATGACCTTTGATGTCCTAGAAAAATGTGCACCATTTTTGTCAAAGGTTTTAACCCAAAACAAAAAGGGTGGGCTTTTTAGAAGGGCATTTCAAGTTCATTGGTAAAGTTTTTAGTAAACCCTAGTTGTTCGAGGGGGGGTGCTGGGGGTTTTGTCATCCCCATTTCAAATTTAAAAGGAATTTAAACATGATGCACACTCTAATGCTTGAACTAAACTAGGGTGTGACACTGAATTTGAAGAGAACACTATGGTGATGGATGAAAATGAACCATTTTCAGCTCAAGCACATGAGAAGAGAGAGAAGGCAAGGGCAGAAAAAGCTGCAAAGATGCCAACTGTTGAGGAGGCATCTCAGGTATTCTTGAAGACCAAGCAAGACCATCTTGGATATCTGATCCAATCCACCCTGAGGATTGAGAAGGGCTTGGCCACCCTAACCAAGAACCGGGAGAGCTTGGAGAGGATTCTTGAGCAAAAGTTCTATGATATAGATATCAAGGTAACTGAGATCCAATCAGAAGTTGAGCAGCTACAGGAGGAAGCAGAGGAGAGAAAGGGCAAGTCCACTACTGATGCTTTCAAGCGAGTGCCACGAGGTCCAAGGTGTGCTGCAGTGCCTGTGACAGATACTCGAGCTTCAGTGTCATCACCAGCAACCATAGCTCCAGTGCCAGCTCCAGCACCCACTCCATGTGCTCCAACTACTTCATCGGAAGCTTTCATCCTTGGAGTCCTATCTACTCCACCTCCTGAAGATCAAGCCTGAGAGTCGTTTAGCACCATGATTTTCAAAATTTTTGGTAACTTGTTGCCAAAGGGGGAGAAAAATGTATAGATCATAGTCTTCGAGATAGAGAGAGAGTGTTGGTTTTTATCTCTCTTTGCACTTATTTGGTTTGGCTTGAAACTTTATTGCGTGCTTGTGTGATACTACTTTGTGTCCTTGTGAGATACTTACTTGGTCAAGTGTTTGATCATATGCTACCCTTAATGCTTGTTGGATAATGCTATCTTTCATATCCTACTATGATCATTCACTTTGCTTGGTGATGAGTGCATGTCTTTAATCTCTATCATTTTGAGCGCTCCACCAAGATGTATGTGACATGGAAGAGTAACCCATGATCCTAATCGATTGTGCATTTGCATTCAAAAGCAAATCTTAAATAATGCACAAATTTAGGGGGAGCTCTTGCTTATCACATACTTCTCAAAGCGGCGATGTTTTGTCAATCTCATTTATCATTTGTCGAATCTTTGATCCATATGTTGTCATCAATTACCAAAAAGGGGGAGATTGAAAGTGCAACTATCCCTGGGTGGTTTTGGTAATTCCTAACAACATATAGCTAATTGAGCTAATGCTATTCCAAGATAAATATTTCAGGAAAGCTCAATGTTTGGCATGGCATGGATTAGAAAAGTGGACCCTTCAAAATGCTAAGGACAAAGGATCGGCTCAAGCTCAAAGCACAAGACTCTATATTTTCTATTTAGTGATCCAAGATCACATTGACTCTATAGGAAAAGCCAATACTATTAAGAAGCGATGAGGTGTTGCTTAATGAGAATCTTACTCAAAATGCTTAGTGGTATGCTCCAAAACCCTCCACTAATTTCTCACTTCCACATATGTCCTAAACCAAAAAGTCCAACTCGGCCCCACCAAAGTTTCACATCCGGAGCCACCGAGTTCAGTTGACATAGCCACTACCAGAAACCCTAATCAATTTGGTCTCACTGATAGGGATCTCGGTCTCACCGAGATGGGATTACAAACTCTCTGTTTTCCTTAGTAACATTTCGGTCTAACCGAGATGAGCGATTGGTCCCACCGAGATTGCAATGCAAACTCTCTGTTTCCTTTTTGTAACGTTTTGGTCCAACCGAAAGAGCGAATCGGTCCCACTAAGTTTGCCTGACCAAATCTCTGTTTGGCTATTACCAAAAATCGGTCTCACCGAGTTTGTGTAGTCGGTCTCACCGAGATTACGTTATGCCCTAACCCTAATGACATCGGTCCCACCGAGTTGACATGTCGGTCCCACCGAGAATCCTAACATTCACATTTTGAACTAAATTGGTCCCACCGAGTTTGGTGATTTGTGTGTAACGGTTAGATTTTGTGTGGAGGCTATATATACCCCTCCGCCCACTCTTCATTCATGGAGAGAGCCATCAGAATATGCCTACACTTCCAATACATATTTTCTAAGAGAGAACCACCTACACTTGTGTTGAGGTCAAGATATTCCATTCCAACCACATAAATCTTGATCTCTAGCCTTCCCCAAGTTGCTTTCCACTCAAATCTTCTTTCTACCAAATCCAATCCTATGAGAGAGAGTTGAGTGTTGGGGAGACTATCATTTGAAGCACAAGAGCAAGGAGTTCATCATCAACACACCATTTGTTACTTCTTGGAGAGTGGTGTTGGGGAACGTAGTAATTTCAAAAAAATTCCTACGCACACGCAAGATCATGGTGATGCATAGCAACGAGAGGGGAGAGTGTGTCCACGTACCCTCGTAGACCGAAAGCGGAAGAGTTAGCACAACGCGGTTGATGTAGTCGTACGTCTTCACAATCCGACCGATCAAGTACCGAACGCACAACACCTCCGAGTTCAGCACACGTTCAACTCGATGACATCCCTCGAATTCCGATCCAGCCGAGTGTTGAGGGAGAGGCACGACGGCGTGGTGACGATGATGATGTTCTACCGACGCAGGGCTTCGCCTAAGCACCGCTACAATATGATCGAGGTGGATTATGGTGGAGGGGGGCACCGCACACGGCTAAGAGATCAATTATTGTGTCTATGGGGTGCCCCCTGGCCACGTATATAAAGGAGTGGAGGAGGGGAGGGGCCGGCCCTCTCTATGGCGCGCCCTGGGGAGTCCTACTCCCACCGGGAGTAGGATTCCCCCCTTTCCTAGTAGAACTAGGAGCCCTTCCAAGTAGTAGGAGTAGGAGGGAAGGAAAGGGAAGGAAAAAGGAGAAGGAAGGAAGGGGCGCCCCTCCCCCCCACCGTAGTCCAATTCGGACCAGTCCATGGGGAGGGGTGCGGCCACCCTTTGAGGCCTTTCTCTCCTTTCCCGTATGACCCATTAAGGCCCAATACGAATTCCCGTAACTCTCCGGTACCCCCGAAAATATCCGAATCACTCGGAACCTTTTCGATGTCCGAATATAGTCGTCCAATATATCGATCTTTACGTCTTGACCATTTCGAGACTCCTCGTCATGTCCCCGATCTCATATGGGACTCCAAACTCCTTCGGTACATTGAAACACATAAACTCATAATATAACCGTCATCGAACTTTAAGCGTGCGGACTCTACGGGTTCGAGAACTATGTAGACATGACCGAGACATGTCTCCGGTAAATATCCAATAGAGGAACGTGGATGCTCATATTGGTTCCTACATATTCTACGAAGATCTTTATCGGTCAAAACGCATAACAACATACATTGTACCCTTTGTCATCGGTATGTTACTTGCCCGAGATTCGATCGTCGGTATCTCAATACCTAGTTCAATCTCATTACCGGCAAGTCTCTTTACTCGTTCCGTAATACATCATCCCGCAACTAACTCATTAGTTTTAATGCTTGCAAGGCTTAAGTGATGTGTATTACCGAGTGGGCCAAGAGATACCTCTCCGACAATCGGAGTGACAAATCCTAATCTCGAAATACGCCAACCCAACAAGTACCTTCGGAGACACCCGTAGAGCACCTTTATAGTCACCCAGTTATGTTGTGATGTTTGGTAGCACACAAAGTGTTCCACCAGTAAACGGAAGTTGCATAATATCATAGTCATAGGAACACGTATAAGTCATGAAGAAAGCAGTAGCAACAAACTAAACGATCAAGTGCTAAGCTAACAGAATGGGTCAGGTCAATCACATCATTCTCCTAATGATGTGATCCCGTTAATCAAATGACAACTCTTTGTCTATGGCTAGGAAACATAACCATCTTTAATCAATGAGCTAGTCAAGTAGTGGCATACTAGTGACACTCTGTTTGTCTATGTATTCACACATGTGTCATGTTTCCGGTTAATACAATTCTAGCATGAATAATAAACATTTATCATGATATAAGGAAATAAATAATAACTTTATTATTGCCTCTAGGGCATATTTCCTTCAGTCTCCCACTTGCACTAGAGTCAATAATCTAGTTCACATCGCCATGTGATTTAACACCAATAGTACACATCACCATTGATTAACACCCATAGTTCACATCACCATGTGATTAACACCTATAGTTCACATCGTCATGTGATCAACACCCAAAGGGTTTACTAGAGTCAAGAATCTAGTTCACATCGCTATGTGATTAACACCCAAAGAGTACTAAGGTGTGATCATGTTTTACTTGTGAGAGAAGTTTAGTCTAAGGGTCTGCCACATTCAGATCCGTATGTATTTTGCAAATTTCTATGTCAACAATGCTCTACACGGAGCTACTCTAGCTAATTGCTCCCACTTTCAATATGTATCCAGATTGAGACTTTGAGTCATCTGGATCAGTGTCAAAACTTGCATCGACGTAACCCTTTACGACAAACCTTTTGTCACCTCCATAATCGAGAAACATATCCTTATTCCACTAAGGATAATTTTGACCAATGTCCAGTGATCTACTCCTAGATCACTATTGTATTCCCTTGCCAAACTCAGGGCAGGGTATACAATAGGTCTGGTACACAGCATGGCATACTTTATAGAACCTATGGCTGAGGCATAGGGAATGACTTTCATTCTCTCTCTATCTTCTGACGTGGTCGGGTTTTGAGTCTTACTCAACTTCACACCTTGTAACACAGGCAAGAACTCCTTCTTTGACTATTCCATTTTGAACTACTTCAAAATCTTGTCAAGGTACGTACTCATTGAAAAACTTATCAAGCGTCTTGATCTATCTCTATAGATCTTGATGCTCAATATGTAAGTAGCTTCACCGTGGTCTTTCTTTGAAAAACTCCTTTCAAACATTCCTTTATGCTTTGCAGAATAATTCTACATTATCTCCGATCAACATATGTCATTCACATATATTTATCAGAAATGTTGTAGTGCTCCCACTCACTTTCTTGTAAATACATGCTTCACCGCAAGTCTGTATAAAACTATATGCTTTGATCAACTTATGAAAGCGTATATTCCAACTCCAAGATGCTTGCACCAGTCCATAGATGGATCGCTGGAGCTTGCATATTTTGTTAGCACCTTTAGGATTGACAAAACCTTCTGGTTGCATCATATACAACTCTTCTTTAATAAATCCATTAAGGAATGCAGTTTTGTTTATCCATTTGCTAGATTTCATAAAATGCGGTAATTGCTAACATGATTCAGACAGACTTAAGCATAGATACGAGTGAGAAACTCTCATCGTAGTCAACACCTTGAACTTGTCGAAAACCTTTTTGTGACAATTCTAGCTTTGTAGATAGTAACACTACTATCAGCGTCCGTCTTCCTCTTGAAGATCCATTTAATCTCAATGGTTCGCTGATCAATGGGCAAGTCAATCAAAGTCCATACTTTGTTCTTATAGATGGATCTCATCTCAGATTTCATGGCCTCAAGCCATTTCACGGAATCTCGGCTCATCATCGCTTCCTTATAGTTCGTAGGTTCATCATGGTCAAGTAACATGATCTCCAGAACAGGATTATCGTACTACTCTGGTGCGGATCTCACTCTGGTTTACCTACGAGGTTTGGTAGTAATTTGATCTGAAGTTACATGGTCATCATCATTAGCTTCCTCACTAATTGGTGTAGTAGTCACAGGAACAGATTTCTGTGATCAACTACTTTCCAATAATGGAGCAGGTACAGTTACCTCATCAAGTTCTACTTTCCTCCCACTCACTTCTTTCAAGAGAAACTCCTTCTCTAGAAAGGATCCATTCTCAACAATGAATATATTGCTTTCGGATTTGTGATAGAAGGTGTACCCAACATTTTCTTTTGGGTATCCTATGAAGACGCACTTCTCCGATTTGGGTTTGAGCTTATCAGGTTGAAACTTTTTCACATAAGCATTGCAACCTCAAACTTTAAGAAACGACATCTTAGGTTTCTTGCCAAACCATAGTTCACACGGTGTCATCTCAACGGATTTAGATGGTGCCCTATTTAACGTGAATGTAGCTGTCTCTAATGCATAACCCCAAAACGATAGTGGTAAATCGGTAAGAGACATCATAGATCGCACCATATCTAATAAAGTACGGTTACGGCGTTCGGACACACCATTACACTGTGGTGTTCCAAGTGGCGTGAGTAGTGAAACTATTTCACATTGTATTAACTGAAGGCCAAACTCGTAACTCAAATATTTTACTTCTGCAATCATATCGTAGAAACTTTTATTTTTGTTACGATGATTCTCCACTTCACTCTGAAATTCTTTGAACTTTTCAAATGTTTCAGACTTGTGTTTCATCAAGTAGATATACCCATATCTGCTCAAATCATCTGTGAAGGTCAGAAAATAACGATACTTGCCGCGAGCCTTAACACTCATCGGCCTGCATACATCAGTATGTATTATTTCCAATAATTCAGTTGCTTGCTCCATTGTTCCGGAGAACAGCGTTTGTCATCTTGCGCATGAGGCATGGTTCACAAACATCAAGTGATTCATAATCAAGTGATTCCAAAAGCCCATCAGCATGGAGTTTCTTCATGCGCTTTACACCAATATGACCTAAACGGCAGTGCCACAAATAAGTTGCACTATCATTATTAACTTCGCATCTTTTGGCTTCAATATTATGAAAATGTGTATCACCACGATCGAGATCCAACAAACCATTTTCATTGGGTGTATGACCATAGAAGGTTTTATTCATGTAAACAGAACAACAATTATGCTCTAGCTTACATGAATAACCGCATTGCAATAAACATGATCCAATCATATTCATGCTTAACGCAAACACTAAATAACATTTATCTAGGTTCAACACTAATCCCGAAAATATAGGGAGTGTGTGATGATGATCATATCAATCTTGGAACTACTTCCAACACTCATCGTCACCTCGCCCTTAACTAGTTCTTGTTCATTCTACAACTCCCGTTTCGAGTTACTACTCTTAGCAACTGAACCAGTATCAAATACCGAGGGCTTGCTACGAACACTAGTAAAATGCACATCAATAATTTGTATATCAAATATACCTTTGTTTACTTTTCCATCCTTCTTACC
This sequence comes from Triticum aestivum, assembly GCF_018294505.1. Lineage (NCBI taxonomy): Eukaryota > Viridiplantae > Streptophyta > Magnoliopsida > Poales > Poaceae > Triticum > Triticum aestivum. The sequence goes on along the minus strand of NC_057809.1, from coordinate 117,760,395 downwards.
CACCAAATACTTGGGGTAGTTCTGCTTCCAGTGACCAGTCCCTTTGCAGTAGAAGCACTTAGTCTCAGGCTTAGGTCCAGACTTGGGCTTCTTCACTTGAGCAGCAATTTGCTTGCCGTTCTTTTTGAAGTTCCCCTTCTTCCCTTTGCCCTTTTTTCTTGAAACTAGTGATCTTGTCAACCATCAACACTTGATGTTTTTCTTTGATTTCTACCTTTGCCGATTTTAGCATCGTGAAGAGCTTGGGAATTGTTTTCATCATCCCTTGCATATTATAGTTCATCACGAAGTTCTAGTATCTTGGTGATAGTGACTAGAGAACCTTGTCAATTACTATCTTATCTGGAAGATTAACTCCCACTTGATTCAAGCAATTGTAGTACTCAGACAATCTGAGCACATGCTCACTGGTTGAGCTATTCTCCTCCATCTTGTAGGCAAACTACTGTTTGAGGTCTCATACCTCTCGACACGGGCATGAGTATGAAATACCAATTTCAAATCTTGGAGCATCTTATATGCTCCGTGGCTTTCAAAACATTTTTGAAGTCCCGGTTCTAAGCCGTAAAGCATGGTCCACTAAACTATCAAGTAGTCATCATACCGAGTTTTTGTCAAAACGTTCATAACGTCTGCATCTGCTCCTATAATAGTTCTGTCACCTAGCGGTGCATCAAACACATAATTCTTCTATGCAGCAATGAGGATAATCCTCAGATCACGGATCCAATCTGCATCATTGCTACTAACATTTTTCAACATAATTTTTCTCTAGGAACATAATAAACTGGGAGCAACATCGCGAGCTATTGATCTACAACAAATATATGCTAATACTACCAGGACTAAGTTCATGATAAATTAAAGTTAATTAATCATATTACTTAAGAACTTGCACTTAGACAGACATCCCTCTAATCTTCTAAGTGATCACGTGATCCATATCAACTAAACCATGTCCGATCATCACATGAGATGGAGTAGTTTCAATGGTGAACATCACTATGTTGATCATATCTACTATATGATTCACGCTCGACCTTTCAGTCTCCGTGTTCCGAGGCCATATCTGTTATATGCTAGTCTCGTCAAGTTTAACCTGAGTATTCCGCGTGTGCAACTATTTTGCACCCGTTGTATTTGAACGTAGAGCCTATCACACCCGATCATCACGTGGTGTCTCAGCACGAAGAACTTTCGCAACGGTGCATACTCAGGGAGAACACTTGTACCTTGATAATTTAGTGAGAGATCATCTTATAATGCTACCGTCAATCAAAGCAAGATAAGATGCATAAAAGATAAACATCACATGCAATCAATATAAGTGATATGATATGGCCATCATCATTTTGTGCTTGTGATCTCCATCTCCGAAGCACCGTCATGATCACCATCGTCACCGGTGTGACACCTTGATCTCCATCGTAGCATCGTTGTCGTCTCGCCAACTTATGCTTCTACGACTATCGCTACCTCTTAGTGATAAAGTAAAGCATTACAGGGCGATTGCATTGCATACGATAAAGCAACAACCATATGGCTCCTGCCAGTTGCCGATAACTCGGTTACAAAACATGATCATCTCATACAATAAAATTTAGCATCATGTCTTGACCATATCACATCACAACACGCCCTGCAAAAACAAGTTAGACGTCCTCTACTTTGTTGTTGCAAGTTTTACTTGGCTGCTACGGGCTTAGCAAGAACCGTTCTTACCTACGCATCAAAACCACAACGATAGTTTGTCAAGTTGGTGCTGTTTTAACCTTCGCAAGGACCGGGTGTAGCCACACTTGGTTCAACTAAAGTTGGAGAAATTGACACCCGCCAGCCACCTATGTGCAAAGCACGTCGGTAGAACCAGTCTCGCGTAAGCGTACGCGTAATGTCGGTCCGGGCCGCTTCATCCAACAATACCGCCGAACCAAAGTATGACATGCTGGTAATCAGTATGACTTATATCGCCCACAACTCACTTGTGTTCTACTCGTGCATATAACATCAACGCATAAAATCCGGCTCGGATGCCACTGTTGGCGAACATAGTAATTTCAAAAAATTTCCTACGCACATGCAAGATCATGGTGATGCATAGCAATGAGAGGGGAGAGTGTGTCCACGTACCCTCGTAGACCGAAAGCGGAAGCGTTAGCACAACGCGGTTGATGTAGTCGTACGTCTTCACAATCCGACCGATCAAGTACCGAACGCACGACACCTCCGAGTTCAGCACACGTTCAACTCGATGACATCCCTCGAACTCCGATCCAGCTGAGTGTTGAGGGAGAGTTTCGTCAGCACGACGGCGTGGTGACGACGATGATGTTCTACTGACGCAGGGCTTCGCCTAAGCACCGCTACGATATGATCGAGGTGGATTATGGTGGAGGGGGGCACCACACACGGCTAAGAGATCAATTATTGTGTCTATGGGGTGCCCCCTGGCCATGTATATAAAGGAGTGGCGGAGGGGAAGGGCCGGCCCTCTCTATGGCGCGCCCTGGGGAGTCCTACTCCCACCGGGAGTAGGATTCCCCCCTTTCCTAGTAGACTAGGAGCCTTTCCAAGTAGTAGGAGTAGGAGGGAAGGAAAGGGAAGGAAAAAGGAGAAGGAAGGAAGGGGATGCCCCCCCTCCCTAGTCCAATTTGGACCAGTCCATGGGGAAGGGTGCGGCCACCCTTTGAGGCCTTTCTCTCCTTTCCCGTATGGCCCATTAAGGCCCAATACGAATTCCCGTAACTCTTCGGTACCCCCGAAAATATCCGAATCACTCGGAACCTTTTCGATGTCCGAATATAGTCGTCCAATATATCGATCTTTACGTCTCGACCATTTCGAGACTCCTCGTCATGTCCCCGATCTCATCCGGGACTCCAAACTCCTCCGGTACATCAAAACACATAAACTCATAATATAACCGTCATTGAACTTTAAGCATGCGAACCCTACGGGTTCGAGAACTATGTAGACATGACCGAGACACGTCTCCGATCAATAACCAATAGCAGAACCTGGATGCTCATATTGGCTCCTACATATTCTACAAAGATCTTTATCGGTCAAACCGCATAACAACATACGTTGTTCCCTTTGTCATAGTATGTTACTTGCCCGAGATTCGATCGTCGGTATCTCAATACCTAGTTCAATCTCGTTACCGGCAAGTCTCTTTACTCGTTCCGTAATACATCATCCCGCAACTAACTCATTAGTTGCAATGCTTGCAAGGCTTAAATGATGTGTATTACCGAGTGGGCCCAGAGATACCTCTCCGACAATCGAAGTGACAAATCCTAATCTCGAAATACGCCAACCCAACAAGTACCTTCGGAGACACCTGTAGAGCACCTTTATAGTCACCCAGTTACATTGTGACGTTTGGTAGCACACAAAGTGTTCCTCCGGTAAACAGGAGTTGCATAATCTCATAGTCATAGGAACATGTATAAGTCATGAAGAAAGCAATAGCAACAAACTAAATGATCAAGTGCTAAGCTAATGGAATGGGTCAATTCAATCACATCATTCTCCTAATGATGTGATCCCGTTAATCAAATGACAACTCTTTGTCTATGTCTAGGAAACATAACCATCTTTGATCAACGAGCTAGTCAAGTAGAGGCATACTAGTGACACTCTGTTTGTCTATGTATTCACACATGTATCATGTTTCCGGTTAATACAATTCTAGCATGAATAATAAACATTTATCATGATATAAGGAAATAAATAATAACTTTATTATTACCTCTAGGGCATATTTCCTTCAAGTGGTGTCTCCTAGATTGGCTAGGTGTCACTTGGGAGCCTCCGACAAGATTGTGGAGTTGAACCAAGGAGTTTGTAAGGGCAAGGAGATCGCCTACTTCGTGAAGATCTACCCTAGTGAGGCAAGTCCTTCGTGGGCGACGGCCATGGTGGGATAGAGAGGGTTGCTTCTTCCTGGACCCTTCGTGGGTGGAGCCCTCCGTGGACTCGCGCAACCGTTACCCTTCGTGGGTTGAAGTCTCCATCAACGTGGATGTGCGATAGCACCACCTATCGGAACCACGCCAAAAATCTCCGTGTCAACATTCTGTTTGCTCCCTCAAACTAATACCTTTACCTTTATATGCAATTGTTTTACATTCCGCTGCTATACTCTTAGAATTGCATGTGTAGGTTGATTACTTGTTTGTGCTAAGTTGCTAAAATCTGCCAAGAACTAAAATTGGGAAAAGGCTAGATTTTTATTTGGTCAAGTAGTCTAATCACCCCCCTCTAGACATACTTCCGATCCTACAGAAAAGAATATGAATATGTGTTCTTTATATATGTATATAGTCCAAATCTCCTAGATATTATATTACGTGTCTCTCTAGATAGAAGGGCGTGGTAACTCACGTGAAGATGTTCTTTTTCTATGATGCATGTGAAGGATGAGTTCATTTTGGCCAGTTTTTGCACATATTACAACTTACTTTTGTACTGTCTCCGTAATCTAAAATTAGATGGATGGTTACTTTGAAGATATAATTAAATAATATGGTGGGAGATAGAACAAAATTGTGATGGTTCCAAATAGTCCAATATCTAAATTTTCTCATATAGTTCTATCATTCTTTCATTAAGATGTCTTATTATTTTGTGAAAATGTCTCTAAGGTGGGTGGGCACGGCAACGCGCGCCTTTATGGTCTAGTGATGATGAAGACAAATATCACTCTGGGGGATGACAAGACTGTAAGTTTCTGGCATTCCCCATGGCTACTTGATGAAAAGCCTAAAGACATTGCTACAGGCATCTACACCCTTTTGAAGTGCCCCAATGCTTGCGTGGCCAAGGCCATGCAAGATAATGATTGGATTAGGCACATAAACCTATAGGGGGGCCTTTTGGTGGCCCTCATACAACAGTTCTTTCAACTATGGTGCAAATGTCGGGATGTACAACTCTCGACGGGCATTAGTCATACCATCCAATGGAAGTTCATAGCCGATGGATGTTATTCCGCCGCTACCGCTTACCAGATGCAATTCATTGGGCTAATCAAGTCCGAGATGTCACGATTAGTTTGGAAGATCTGGGCACCAGCCAAGATTAAATTCTTCTCATGCTTTATCCTGCAAGACCGGATCTGGACGACTGATAGACTGCTTCGCAGAGGGTGGACAAACTATGGTCTTTGTCAGCTATGCAAAAGGGAGCCAGAAATGGCCACTCATCTCATGTTCAAATGCCGCTGCATGATTAGAGCTCGGCATATTGTTATTGAGTGGTTGGGGATTCACTCACCGACTCCAAGTTGGAGTAGCTTTCAGTCAATCAAACAATGGTGGTGTTCAAATGATGGCATGGTTCGAAACTATAGGAAGGCCAACACCTCGCTACAGATGCTCATCTACTGGGAGATTTGGAATGAGAGGAATGCTAGGGTGTTCCGTTCCAAAGCTTCCCTTCCTTCTAGAGTGGTCACAATGATCAAAGAAGAGGCCAAGACATGAGTCATCGCCGGAGCTAGATTATTGGGAAATTTAATTCCGGTAGAGTAGCCAAATTTATTTGGACCTAGGTGGTCCTATAACCTACAAAACTCTATATTACTTCTTCTTTTTTAATGATATGAGACAAAGATTTTGCCTTCGTTTCAAAAAATAATAATTCCTCCTCTGTCTGGCCGAAGTTGCGTTTATCTTCTCGCTCTTTTTTTAAAGGAGGATTACCCCGGCCTCCATCGAGCGATGCATACAACCATTTTATTATATTATTCAGCGGACCAAACAAAATAAATACATGGATCAATCAAAAGTCACCTTCTTGTCAACTACTGTGGATACACCTATAAGCTTAATGGTGTGTCCTGACTGCATATCAACACACACCATATGTCCCGGTGGCCTAACGAAGCCGCCCGCTGGCAAGCCAAGAGCGCCAACCGGTCTAGATAGACCCTCTGCGCGCACCACATACGCACGCACTAGAATCAGCCACCACCGTCTTCCGTTGTCCCTTCTATAGGAGCGATCAACGTATTCATCTCGCCAGGCCATTCTACCGTCGACTTCACCGTGATGCTAGACATCGCCACCATCCCGCGCACGCCCATCCACACGTGGCCGTCCCCAACACTTCGCCACGCCACGCTGCCGAGAGCCACCATCGTCCTTGCAGTAGATGTAACACCGCTCCTCCTCTTGTCCCCTCCAACCAGCTCATGCTCCAAGAGGGAGAACAACGCAGAAGGCGGCGGCGTCGTCCTATCCGGGATACCCGGATCTAGGGTTTCCCCTAGAGATCATCCTGAGCATGGTGACACAACCTGCAACAATGATGCCCCGAGAAGGAAAACGGCGCCAGACACTACAAAAAAAAAGACACATCCGTGACATTTTGGGCCGAACGAATTTTTTTTCTGTCATACATATGACACTTCTATGATGATAATTGTGACAAAACCCGGTATCATCATAGATGTGGTGGGCTCCTACTTCTATGACAAAAAATCATGACAGAAAATGGGCTTTTCGTCCTGGGCGGGCCGGAGACGCAGCTGCATGACATTCTTTGGGCCGTCCATGACGGAAAAAACCGTGGTAGAAGCGAGGGCGAGGAAAATTTCGGCGAGTTCCCGGTTACGGTGGGAGGTCGGGGGTCGAGCGATGCGCGTTTCTCTCGTACACGTACGCGCGTGTGTGCGAGGTGTTGGCTCTAACTGAACCCAAGCGAGGCGTTGGGCTCTAACTGAACCCGAGCAATTGCAATGCAGGCTACGCGTTACTGAACCCGAGCGATTGATCAATGGCTATTAACTGAACCCGATCGAGCGATTCCTTCGCTACTGCTGCTAACTGAAGCCGATCGATTGTATGAATAGTGAGC
>NC_057809.1:117718747-117753207 GCF_018294505.1 Triticum aestivum | reverse complement strand
AAGGACCCCGTGGTGTGGAGGGCTGGATGAACAGTGGACGGTGGAGGGGTGCCCGTGGAGGGGTGGTTGAACAGGACCCCATGGTGTGGAGGGCTGGATGAACAGTAGACGGTGGAGGGGTGCCCGTGGAGGGGTGGTTGAACAGTAGCCGGTGGAGTAGCGCGCGGTGGAGGCTGGATGAACATGAGCCCGTGGAGGCTGGAGGAGGTCGACGGTAGCCCGTGGAGGCTGGAGGAGGTCGATGGTGGAGATGAACAATATCACGTGGAGTCCTGTTTTGCGGTACGCCACACCCCTCCCGATCAACAGGACCCCCGTTTCGACCGTAGCGCTCCAACACAAGTCTGTTTCCTCCGTTTTGCGGTACGCCACACCCCTCCCGATCGATAGGACCCCCATTTCGACCGTAGGAGGTCCATTTCCTCCGTTTTGCGGTATGCCAGACCCCTCCCGATGAACAGGATCCCGTTTTGAACGTGGCCGGTCGAACACAGGGCCGTTTCCTCCGTTTTGCGGTACGCCAGGCCTCGTTTCCATCGCCTGTTCCGTCAAACCCCTCCCAATGAACACGACCACCTATTCCGTTCCGACCCAGCCGGTTGGCTCCCTCGCGTTCCGTTGCCTCCCGATGAACATGACGCATTCCGTTGCCTCCCCATGAACATGATGCATTCCGTTGCCTTCCCATGAACACGACGCATTCAGTTGCCTCCCCATGAACACGACGACGACGTTGTTTCTCTGTTCCGACCCAGCCATGTACACGGGCCCTAGCCGTACATATGCGCGAGTAGGCATTCGAGACCCGGCCCGTATGTACGTACGTGGCTGTATTTTCTTTCTTGCACCCTGGCCGCTATACGTATGTGTACATGCTACGTGCGCGCCTCTACCACGACACGTACGCGCCTCTACTACGACATGTGCGCGCCTCTACATCAACCAGTATATATGTACGTACACGTTCGCGACCAGAATGACAACGCTATGTATGCTTCGACTAGGTGGGTCCCGACTGTCAGGCACTTCCTTGCCTGCGAAGATGTAGCTGGTGGGTCCCAGTAGTCAGGGGGCCGAATCATTTTGTTTTTTTGCTCGGACGCATTTCCTTGCTTGCGAAGGTGTAGCTGCTGTGTCCCAGCAGTCAGGGGGGAATCATTTTGTTTTTTTTGCCCGTACGCACTTCCTTGCATGCAAAGATGTAGCTGGTGGGTCCCAGCAGTCAGGGGGGTGAATTGTTTTTTTTCGGACGCACTTCCTTGCATGCGAGGATGTAGCTGGTGGGTCCCAGCAGTCAGGGGGCAAATCGTTTTTTTTCGAACGCACTTCCTTGCGTGGGAAGATGTAGCTGGTGGGTCCCAGCAGTCAAGGGGAACGTTTTTTTCATGAAATACGGTGGCCCATCCGGTGGGTCCCCGCTGTCAGGTGGAGGAATAATTATTTTGCGTATAATAAGGAGGCACTTCCTTGCTGCGGCCGTGGACCCAGCTGTCAGCCTCTCCACGTACAGTCCACGTCCGATGGAAGCCATTCCTTGACCACGTTGACCACGCCGCACCGAGAGCACCAGGACGGTGGACGACGGTGAGGCCTAGGAAGGGGATGATGCAGAGCCGGGGAGGACGCGGCAGTGGATGCCCGCGCGTAGAGGAGTATGAGGGTTCACTCGTTCGGCTGCGGTGTGACACTGCCGTCGCCACAAAATAACAAGGGGTGTGGGTGCGTAGAGGGATGGCCTGGCCAGTGGTGGGAGTAGTAGGGGGCGGTGAGGCCTCCGCGGCATCACAGCCGGCCACGGGCGGCAGGAGCAGGCGGCACGGCCGGCGCTGCTTTGGGCGGCTGGAGCAAGACGACCAGAGATTGAAGAAGCACTACGGCCGTTGGATGGACATCATACGGTCACTAGAGCTAGAATCGTTCATATATTGACTAAAGTTGACAAAGGCCTCCGTCCCAGTCAACTTAGTAGGCCCACAAGTCAGCCTCCCACCAAGGTGGGTCCCAGCTAGCAGGGGGTATTCATTTTTTGTGCGTAATAAGGAGGCACTTCCGGTGGGTCCTAGCTGACAGCGGGGGAACGTTTTTTTCTCGAAATACGGTGGCCTGTCCTGTGGGTCCCAGCAGTCAGGGGGAAACTTTTTTTTCGCAAAATACTAGTGGCCCGTCCGGTGGCTTCCTGCTGTCAGGTGGAGGAATAATTATTTTCCGCATAATAAGGAGGCACTTCCTTGCGGCTGCCGTGGACCCAGCTGTCAGCCTCTCCACGTACAGTACTCTTCCGATGGAAGTCGATCATTGACAACATTGACCACGCCGCGCCGAGAGCACCACGGCGGTGGACGACGGCGAGGCCTAGGAAGGGGATGACGCGGAGCCGGGGAAGATGCGGCAGCGGAACCCCGCGCGGAGAGGAGTACGATGGTTCACCGGTTCGGCTGCGGTGTGAGGTTGCCATCGCCGCAGAATAACAGGGGGTGTGGGTGAGTAGAGGGATGCCCTGGCCAGAGGTGGGAGTAGTAGGGGGCGCTGAGGCCTACGCGGCAGCACAGCCGGCCACGGGAGGCGGGAGTAGGCGGTCCCGCCGGCGCTGCTTTGGCGGCTGGAGCAAGAAGATCAGAGATTGAAGAAACACGACGGTCGTTGGATTGACATCCAACGGTTACGTCTGCTAGAATCGTTTGTTGACGTATATAATAACTAAAAAATCTTCCATACGCGTCAACTAAACAGGCCCACAAGTCAGACCACTCCCTCTTTTTTTAATAATTGATATATAGCTCATGGCAACTTCTTATGCAATTTATTGCAGTCGTTTTTTGGTTGGCCAGGGCCTATTTCGCATATTTCTATGGGTTCCAAACTATTTTTAATACCGAAATGTTGAGCCAGATTTAAAGTACTTTGAAGATATATTTAAATTAGGTTAATGCCGAGTGAAATAGGAATCTGAAAATGTGAAAAAATTCAGAAATTATAAAGTAATTGCCAATTTGTCATCTGTTTTTATATTTACAACCCATTTCATATTACTTTCAAGATTTGCAGGCGTCTTGAAAGAGTTGTAGCCCATCAGGGCGTAGAAAAGTAAGTAGGCCTGGATTGTGTATTCTTCAGAAAAAATAAACTGGGCTCATTTTCACAAAGAAAAAATAGTTGGGCTGGTTACATGATGAACATAAAATATAAGCCTGGGCTAGACGGGGCACAACCCAGTTCAAACCCTGCTCCGTCTCAACAATACCAAATAAAAAATACTGCTCGAGTAGCTACGTCCTAGGTGTCAACCGATCTTGTGATGTTCTCTTGTCTATTGACTATATACGCTCACAATCGTGGGTCCCAGATGTCAGGAAAACACTAGGAGGAAGCATTTTATTTTTCCATACGCTGACGTGGTGGGCCCCTACTGTCATCCTCTCCACGTACTTCTGCTGATTCCTGTTGTTTATTGACCATGTTGACAACGAGAGAGGGCGGCGTCGCGGCGAGCGCACCAAAGCGCGCGGAGGACGTCGGCATTAACGATTTAGGAGACGGTGGGGCGGCGATGCGTGCGCTGAGGCACAGCCAGCCATGGGAGGCGGAAGCAGGCGGCCCCGCCGGCGCTGGTTTGGTTTTGGCGGCTGGAGGAAGACAGGACTGAAGAAACACGACAAACTATAAAAGAAGCAGGAGTAATTAACAACCTTAACTGAAACCAGCACGGGCACTTAACAACCAAAGCTAAAAGCAGTATGCATACTTATACAGGTTCAACAGTACAAAGCACGCCTCGAACAATGCTACTTTTCCTACAGTTAACCAAGGGTGAGGCCGCCAAGCCCCAGGACAAGGCCCAGGCGCCACCCCGCGCATCCACAAGCTTCTGAAAGCGGCTTCATCTCGCAATGTGGTCAATAAACAGGATATTTGCTTTAGAGCCATGGAAAAGCATGAACATAAACTTCTGTCCTATTCTCCAAGATGGACGGGCCTTCATTATTTGAGACCACCCATGAATACGTATCTTTTCACCTCCAAGGGGAATTGAGTAGGTCGACATAAACATCATGTTGTGACCAAGCGCAAGTCTGACCCGACCATGGTCAGGCATCTGTATAGGAACAATAGAACTCGGCAGTTCCTGTTTCAAGAGGATCACAACTGTAAAACTGTGTATAAGCAATAGTTTATGAACAACATATATAACAGAAAACAGCTCGTACCATAAGTTTCTCGACATAGTTGGACATGTTCAACGAGTGCAGCAGTGGCACACATATCCCACGTGGCCTTCCACCATTGAAACGCCCCACAAGGACCTCAAGACGATCAATAAAGTGTAGGAACTTGTGGATGTCGATCCAGTCAACTTCAGTGCCATTAGTAACAGCCGAGTTATTATAGAGTAACAAATGAGCAGACTGCTTAACTCTGAAAAAACCTATGCGTGCCACCAATTATAAGAAAATATTAGTTAGAAGTAGCATCTTCGTGAGAGATCCGTTGCTACTTCTAAAGTTAAATTGTGATTAGTTAGACAGAATAGGTGGATTAAGAAGTAATCGTGGCAACAGGCAAGAACCAGATACAAAACTAACATGGATGAACAATTGGAACGACGTCGGGGTGGAAGATCGCAGTGAAGATGAGACCAGGTTCTGCTATTTTCATCAACATTCGTCGGCCAACTTTCGGTCCATAACACTTGAGAAAGTTTATCCAAGTTTGGCCATAAAAAAAGCAGTGATCTTCTTGGTTCATGAACCCAACTCGGAACTTATATCCATGGCTTGTCTTCACTATGACCAGTGTATTCAGTTATGGCAAGGCCGAGCATCTTGAGTGCATGTGTTCTGGCAGAGCAAATAATACACTGCAGGAAAAATAATATGAGAACACAACATGTTAAAAAAAACCACCCTCCCGGATAGAAAAGAGGATTCTAGGAACATACTGTGCGCGTTTCAAAATGCTGTGTTAGGATGAGAAGGAACAAGTGTGGCGTCTCACTGAGGGCGCAGAAACCTGTAGGGTACTCGCACTTTGGGCACTACAAATGAAACACACTAGATTCAGTAGGAAGAAAAATGCATCAACGGCGGTGGCTGCCATCCTAGGATTACCTGGGACCAAGGGACTTGGATTTATCGGGGATGGATGAAGAATTCGTACCTGGTTCTCCATGAGAAAACCCTATGGAATCACCGAGAGGGGGTTTCTCTGAACAAGCAGACGAGGGAGAAGGGGATTCAGGCCCAGTGAAATATTGCTGCTTCATCCGTCCAGCTTACTGCTAAAGCTGGAAAGGGGGGTTGTGATTTGACGGCTCATTGGGCATTACTGCGGAGCTACGACCGGGGTGTGTCTACCGTGAAGTTGTGCACTCTAATTTGTGCATATGGCACATGGACCCCGTTGGCGGTTGCCCCACAGATCAGCGAAAGGAAGTAGAAAGACAGGAGTAACTAGTTACACATAAATATATTTTTTGACAGAGAGATACTCCCTTTGTAAACAAATATACAAATCTTTTATATCACATGCTCACCTTGCCGAGAAATATACTCCCTCTACAACACACAAGCATTATGGGGGTTCAGCTTTTTTTATGGGGGTTCAACTGAGAATATAATACTCAGATAGGCTCACGGTTCTGGACTTTGGGCCGTAGGCCGACCCTGCATGTTTGGGGGCCCATGTGTTCTACCTCAGCGCTTTTCATATTGCAAGCGATCGATACGGCGCTGGTTTTAGATGCTGTCGCAAGGCGAATACACAAAATTGAATAAAGCACGACAGCTGTTGGAATGAAATTGAACGACGGTTCCTAACCAGTAATCAGAGTTGCAATTCTATCAACGATATACCACGTGATAAATAATACTGTCGTACTACTTATACACACATGACACTTGTTTCACCATGCCAGATTATTACATCAAAATCTCTCGGAGGATAGATCAGCTCGGCAGTTGTGTGCTGCTACTGAAGAATTTCAAAGTTGATTTGGACCAGCTCTCCTTGCCGAGAAAGTTCGATTTTGACATCATCCCCTACTGCAAGATATGATTTAGATTTGAACCTTGACCATCCTTTAGCATCAATCATCATGCGACCATCCTTTGTACTTACGGTATATTGAGCAGGTTCATTCACACCAAGGCTGTGCATGGTAAGAGAAACTTGGCCGCGGTCGCCCGGATTGTTGAACGACTCCCTCGTTGATCTAGGAATTCTCTGTTTGCAAACAAGAAGACATACCCAAACAGTTAGATCAACACAGTGAATCATGTGAAACAACATGGAAAGAAAAAAGAACGAAGCACTTGGGCGGCCAATGCTTACCAAGAAGGTGGACATGTCGGTTTTTGTAAGGACTTTGGTATATGAAGTGCGAACTGCAGCCCAGTCTGTTGCCGGTGCAACTGCACGGGCCAGAGCAGATGCAAGTGCAAGTGTTGGTGCAGGTGCCGAAGCCGCTGCTGCTGCCGGAGATGGTGCTCCTTGTATAGCTGGTGCCGGTGTCGGAGCAGGTACCAGTGTCGATGCCCGATCCTCCGGTAGATCAGACTGATCCACTGACGCGGTCGGTGCCCAATCCTCAGTTGGATCAGACTGAGCTGCTGCCGCTGTCAGTGCTAGAGCAACTGCCGGTGCTCGATCTGTGCGAGACAGCGGCGATCATGTCTGGTCTGTTATGATCAGCTTTCTAACTTGACTAGGATCCGTGACCGTGATCCAGTTTTTTCTTCATTTCTTTTAAACGCGAGAAGGACTAATTGTGGCGTTTTTGTTAAACCAAACTGCAGTTCATCATAGGGACTCAGCTTGTACCCAGACAACATACTGATCCAATTTTTTCCAGTAATATAAGTGATGGACAGTGCCTTTGTTACTGCCACGACATAAGAAGTGAAACCTGTAAAATAGCCATCGTAGAGCAAACCAAACGGTTTATTCTGTGATGAATGTCACATGGCAAAACCTGCATCGTAAAATTGCAGGAAAAGAAAGAAAACATGACATTAAATCAATAAGATTTACTTGATGTGACACGAGTGAATCCTTACCAGGAAATCACTATGTTGAAGTACTAAACAGAAGATTGATCGTCCAACTACGCGTGGCATGCAGGGGCCCCGCCTACTCCCACAAGCAGGACAATCCAAAGGTCGTGACAAATCGTATGGACCGAACATCCATGGGACTGGAAATCCTGGTGGGTGCGATAAACCCTGCAATGCATACAGATATTGGAGTGTAACCATAATTGATAAACCGTCCTCACAAAAAATATGATCTAGATACTTCAAAATATACAGACTAAATTGAGTGGACAGACATTAACATAGACCATTCTCAGGACTGACCACACACCAAAAGCGGCAGTACTAATAAACAATACAGGGTTCACAAACACAAATCAAGTACTGAACAATAGTACTTACTACAGACAAGCAAAGTTGCACTAACTAAACTCTGCAGACTATTTCTTGCCACCAACCTACGGGATGAACCCCGCATAACTGACTAGGCCATGGACTTCGTGTGAGATGTCTACATGCACCATCATCATCTTGTCAACCTTGGAGAACCTAACATAGTGGTCTTTCCACTCATAAACATGATGATGAAGACATGCCACATCAGATTTGTTGGGAAGCTTTACAAGAACCACACCCTTCGTAATCGAAGGCACAACCAGGAAATTGTTGTGGTCAAGTACAGCCTCGAGAACACGCCTGACAACAATGCTACAGGAAAACACTAGTTCGGGACACGTGGCGACAAGGACACAGCAGCTGGATAGTTCAGCAGTAGAACTCATCATCAGGTCTTCCAGTTCACACGGCATGACTTTGAGAACTTCATCTCCGCCGCGGACCTGGTTCTAATTCAAACAGAAACCATATTTTATTACTACCTCCGTTCACAAATATAACATGATTTTCGATATTATACTCCATATATGACTACATATACGCACAGAAATGAGTGAACAAAGACACTAGAACATGTCTTCAAAGGCATGAGAGCAGAGGGATTACATGCAATATCCATAACACAAGTTATTGAGGCAAATATACCCTCTTAAAAGGTAGCATTGATGTTCATAAAGTACTCCCTCCGTCCCAAAATTCTTGTCTTAGATTTGTCTAGATACGGATGTATCCGTATCTAGACAAATCTAAGATAAGAAATTTGGGACAGAGGGAGTAGTTGAAAGTAATCTTTAAGAAATCAGTGTCAAACTCTCGCATGTTTTGGTCAAAAGAGGAATTTAGAACTGTCATTTGGCACACTAAAATCACATGCAAGATCACCCAGAAAGTTGTACTACCAGTACTACTACTGCGTGTTAGATGAAAAAACACGATCAAGATCGAGAAAAAGATCGTCAACAAGAGACATTACCTGGACTTGCTTAATGAGGGATCCCGGAGAGGGGGGCTTGGACAGGGCGATGGCTTTGAGCTTGTCTGCGGTAGTCTCGGCGGGGTGCTTGCGCTTCTTCGTACCATGAGCCTCAACGGTTTTGGCCAGAGCCATAGACATCACGTCGGCCGATGCTCCGGCGTCCATCCAAGAGAGGAAGCCGAGAGAGAAGAGTGAAAGGAGAAACAAGATGAGGGAGAAGCGAAGCAAGTGGGGGTTTTCTTCAAGAGAGGAAGCTGAGAGAGAAGAGGGAAATGATGGTTGCTTCGTCCGTCCAACTTACTGCTGGAAAGGAGGTTTTTTTGTGATTTGATGGCTCATTGGGCATTACTGCGGTGGTTCGATTGGGGTAGTCTACCATCACTCTACTACGGAGTAATTTAGTGCATGGCTGGTGGACCCAGGTGCTGGCTGTCCCACACGTCGGCGAAAGTGAGTAATTTAGTGCATGGCTGGAGGAGGATCCACACAGTAGAGCGTGCCCACTATTTTTCTGAAGAAGAAAATGATTACAGCAAGCGTTTCCACTCTTACGACGGAGGAGTGCGAAACACGGCAGCCACTTGAACATACACAGTGCTCCTACTACTAGGCATGTGCAGTGGTTCATATGTCAGTACTACACAATCTTGTTGCTAGTGTAGTAAGATATGACGATAAAAAATGATGTTATGTGCATGTCAACTACTCCTATATGTAACATAGTACCCCTTTTTCGACTGTCCGGTCGAGAATGAACAGTGAGATCAATCAATGTTAACAGAACTAGGTCCACATCGCACGGAGAGTACGGTGCTACAGTACTCCACGAAAATGAAACATATGAAGCACGAATAGTGTTAGGCAGGGTGTATGAAGTGTGCACGGGATGGGAGCAAAAGTTCCCTTCTCGACCCACTTTTGGGTGTTTGGCAGAGTGCATGAAGAGTGCATGAGTCCACACTAGTAGGATGACAAAAATACACAAAGAGGAAACAACTATATTGAGATGAGAATGCAACCAAACACCCCCACACGCTTTGTGCTACAGTGACTGATCTGCACCGTCTGAGTTTGATCCAACAGTCATGTTGCGCCGAGACATGGACATGCGCATGCAGAGGGCGCCTAAACACCACTGAAGTCCCTCTGCTTCTCGAGGCGCACGACGTTGGTGATGCAGGGTGCACGCACCCGCAGAGCCCGCTCCCGGTCGACGGGAGCCAGCTCATCAAAGACGGCGTCCAATGGCACGAATGGATTCTAGTGACGGAGCCCTGAAAGGATTCGCCCGGCAATGGCGACGGTAGCCTGCAACCCCTCCGTGTCCAGCTCAGCCCCCACCATCGTGCGGAGACGGCTTGGCTCCTTGAAGATATAGGTGAAGAAGGAGACTAGGTCAGGAAGCCACAGCTTGTTGAAGTCGACCGGGTGGTCGAACGGGTTTAGCCCGATGGCCGGCATCGTCACGTTGGCACGACGGTAGGCATCGCGCAGCCGCAACACGTGCGTGGCAACTTGGTTCACCAAGTGGCTGAGGCGATCCTGGACCTTGTCATGATCGGCCCGCTCGCGCTCCAGCCGGCTCCCCTGATGGCCTATCGTATCTCCCGCTTTCTGCAGCAACGCCGCCGACACCTCGAGCATCTTTGTGGTGGACGCCTGCCGCTTTTAAAGCTCCGTAAACTCCCACACATAACGGATGAGCATGGCACTCCTCTCCTCCTTGAGCACACGGAGCTCCACGTCCTTGGCCCTGAGCTCCGCATCCTTGGCATGGAGCTCCTGTGTCAGGAGCCTCACCTCAGACTCCGTGATCTGCTGCGCCGCCATGGCACCAGGTAGAAGCAATGGGGAGAGGAAGCAAAGGGGGCGAAATGGCTGAAAGACAATGCAATCTACGAGAAGGCGGAGGGAGCGGTGGGTTTTTACAGGCGGAGTCATCATGACTAATTGCTGTCGCGCCTGCTCCTGTCAATCAAAAAATTTAAAATCATGCCACGCCTACTCCCGTAAATCAAAAAAATCAAAAATCCTGCCGCACACAAACACCAGAGCAACGCCGTGGTGGATATTTAAATTTACCTGCCGACAAGTAGATAAAAAAGGGGTGAAAAACAAATGTGGCGGCGGCCTAGCTAATCAGTCGAACTAGCCCAACTAGCTAGCCACCGTGCTTCACTGATGTACTCGGCGGGAAAGGTGGTCTTTCATGATTTGACGACTCATTTACTTGCTTCGGCGCTACGACCGAGGAGGACCTAGAAAACACGCAGTAGGGCGTCCCACGTCAGGAAGAATATATGCGTGCACCACCCGGGAGGACCCCGAAACTGCGCGGTAGGGTGTGCTACGTCTCGGCACGGAGGAAAAATGTGCATGTAAAAATATACTGTATCAGACGTAGTACCTATGGTTCGACCTTGGGACCCAGCCAGTCGGTCGAAAACACCCCACTAGCCACACAGCTTCATCATGCAAACGTGGCACGGAGGATAGATGTGGTTAGCTCCGTCTCGACCAGCCACAACGTCTCTTGTTCTAGGTGATTCTTCTATTTTCCAAGCTTTTTTTAGTTGTAATAACACCACAGCAAGCTAGCGCCGCTCTTCGTGTGTGTGCCCGTGCAAAGGTTAGGCGATGGAGAGAAGAGAGATTGAGATCGCAAACCTGGGACTCACCAGTAAGTGAGACAATGGTCATGCACGTGTTGACGAGGCACTCCCTCTACTCTACTCAACACAAGTACTGTATAAAATCAGGTTATGGGTTGCCAGTTATCGACTTACGCTTTGTAGTCCAGGTTGCCAGTTCGAATCTCGTCTTTCTGATTTGTTAGTTTTAGGTCCAAATTTGATTAATGACAAGTGGGACCCCCTTGTGTTGTTCCAGTATTTCAGTTTAGGATGGTTTTTTTGAACAAACACTTTGCGTGGTTAGACAAGTAACGACACGAGTTACACGTATTTTGTAAGTTTACGAACAAAAATGACAGCGGCATAGAATATCACATCCACCCCGCAGCTTAGATACTATGGTGATACGAGTTTTTACACCGTTGGAAGTGAGATCCAATGGCTTGGGAGTAGTCTTTGTAATTATGCGCAATTTCCAAACTCTCCAAAGGTTTTTTTGCAAATAAAACATTCAGGCCTCGTGTGTGCCACTGCATCTTTGATCCAATGGCTCCCCGGTGCTCATATTAGGTGCTCCCCGTAGCTTAATTACCCGCTACGGTGATATGAGCATCTAGGTCGTATGATCAGTGATCAGATGGCACATGCGTAGTACTTGTACTTTCTACGCATTTCCCAAACTCTATTAGCCGTATATTGCAAAAACATTCAAACCTCCTACTGTGGGCCGTTAGATCTCAGTGAACTCGTATCACCATAGAATCTACGGTGCGGGAGCACCTCATACTCTCCCGTGCGAGAAAACATAAGGTGCTATCGCAGCTTGGATGCTACGGTGATACGAGCTTGGAGGTCGTTTGATCTGAGATCCAATGGCATATGAGTAGTCTTTGTGCTTGTAAGCAGTGGCCAAACTCTTTTGGGGCTTTTCTACAAAAAACCATTCGAACCACCGAGGAGGTGTTGGGTCACAAATCCAACGCCTCCGAAGAGCTTGTATCACCAAAGCATCTAAGGTGTGGTAGCACATGATATTCTTACATACAGGAGAATATGATGTCCTCCTTCATCTTAGATGCTACGGTGATACGAGCTTCGAGGTCGTTGGATATGGGATCAAAGGGCATCTAAGTAGTTTTTGTACAAATTGTGTGCAATTCTCAAACTCATCAAGGCTTCCTGCAAAAATATTAAGACACATCATGTGAGCTACTATATCTCAGATCTACAAGCTCCAAGCAACTCGTATCGGCATATAGCATCTAAGGTATGGGGGCACATGATATTCTCCCGAGGAGGAGGGGTGGGGGGGGTGCAGAACCAATCGGTGGTTGGGAGGGTGGGGACAAATATAATCTAAACAACCCTAAACAGAGCTCCACAATTTTATCTAAGGTCGAGGGGTTGACCCCCGACAATCATAGCTCCGCCTAAACACAACATTTGCATGTACTGTAGTACTAGACTTAATATTCATGTTTCAGTTTCATGTTCATTTTAAATATTGAACTGAGGACAATGGATGTCTTACATTTTACTCCCTTCATTCCTAAATATTAGTCTTTTTAGAGGCTTCAAATGGACTAGCACATACGAATGTATATAGACATATTTTAGAGTCTAGATTCACTCATTTTGCTCCGTATGTAGTCACTTGTTGAACTCTCTAAAAGACTAATATTTAGGAATAGAAGGAGTATTTTTGAATTCGTGTCATACATGCATGGTTTGGAAAAATAGATGCACTATACTTATTGGATTGTTGTTGTGTTCGTGCGTGTGTGTTTGTGTGTGTGTGGTCATATGCTTGATACATACAAAGTTTTCTCACCTCCATATTGTTCATCTTTTAAATTTGAATTTGCATTGGAAAACTTACTAGGGATACCATGAAATGTGAAATCCACATTGAGATCACTATATCACAAACTCACTCTGATTCAACAACTCGTCATAAATCAATTACCACGTTGAGATTAGTATTTGCAAGGAAAATACGGGTATTGTAATACACGTAGATTCGTTCGGCAATTTAAAAGGTTCCTTTCATATTCTCGAATGGTAGGACCCAATGGCGTACCAGCCAGACCTTGGCTCATGTTGATCCTAAAAACGGGCTCATGTCCTTCGGTGGCGTGCGTGGTACACACATTAGGCAACCCCAACCAGTCGAGCCTTAGCGTTTCAAGTCGAAATATCTGGCGGCCAGAATTCCAGCCCTAGGAAATTCCCCTCATGTCCCTGGTCCATAATGACTACCAATGAACAATGGAGGGATGCTTTAGTAACTAGACAACGTTACCTATCGTGCCGAGCACGGTTCAATTCCCTCGGTCGCCGCTTGTCAAGGTCACCCATCAACTGCATTGCCTAGTACTACTACTACTACACCAGGATGAGCAGAGAATTGAGCCCGTTTGTTCGTGCCTAGTACTTGAGTTAATATATCAGGCAATGCACTGGTATTGTGGGATTATCCTTTTACTCTGCATATATAACTTGTCTGAAGTCTATGTAAGCAAAATGTTTGACCAAATCCTTTCTTAAGAAATACAATAGGACAGATGTACGGCTTGAACATTTATTGCATGATGCAGGTTATGATATTGTTTCGAATCCTGGATCTTAAATTTTAGAAAATCCAAAAGTGAGCATATATTCTTGAAACTAAGCATGGTCATGTGATATGGCACAAATATTACTTCGTAAGTTTTTTCTTCAATTTGAGACAAGCTGCTTATGACAAGTTGCACAAATGAAGAGCCAATGTATTTTGGAACAAAGATCTGTCACGTTAAGGCGAACGCTTTCACTATTGAAACCGTGGGTGTTTACGTGCCGCCACGAGTCCCCGCTTCTCATCGGCAGGTGATGTCCGAGCAAGCGTGTGAGTCGACCAGAGGCGTGCGAGCAGACCACTACGCCGGCTGTCAGGGAGGTGTGCGAGCAGACCGCTATGCAGGCTCACCAGGAGGCGAGCCCTTTGACCAGGCTCCGCCGCCCACCGTCGTCCCAACTGCTCCCACTTTTATTGTCGTCGGCGCCGCAGTTTAAAATCAACCCCGCACTACCCGGTATCGCTACAATCCTCTCTCTTCCTCTCCGATTCTCCTGTCGTCTACCTCCAACTCACCTGACCTAAACATATGCCATGCCGCATCACGATGGTCTGCCCTTAGTGTTCCAGTTTTCTGAGGAAGACACCCAGCCGGAGTCTCAAGAACATAAGGCGCTTTGGGACGAGCTTGAACTGGCCTTGCGGGAAGATGCCGCGCCTGTCCCCACTCCGGTTCTGGCTCCCGTCGCCCCGACTGTGCCAGTGCCCATCCCTGTGGCATTGATGGGCTGGGACCCGCACATTGTCGCCGAGCTTGATCCCACGGGGTTCCACGAGGTCCCCACTGACGCGCACGCTCATGCCATTGCCCGTGCACCTGCCAGCGCATGCTCCTGCGCGTGCACTGACGTGCGCGACCGTGTCGGTGCCCGTGCACACGAATGTCTCCGCCGCATCGTTGACAGAGCATATCCCCGCGCGGGTGCCAGTGCTCCCCTCAGCGGCATGGATGGCCGCCGTCGACCACTTCCTTGCACCAACGCCAGTCGCCTCCTCCTGCCAGTTGACTCGCTCCGTAGTCCAGAACATTTTGGCCTTCCTTGAAGCTAGGCCAACGTCGAGGAGTACGCCAACAACGGCGCAAGACGCTACCATCACCGTCGGTCAGTGGCCCAACAACACACAGAGCATGGTAGAGGAGCCGCTTCCCACTGCGAGACGCCCCCGCCGCCGCTGCGTAATCTAAATTTGCCATGAAAAACGATCGGATTGCAATGCTTAAAATTCGAACGTTTATCATTTCCGTTTATTTTATATCGATCGTCGTATAATTTAAAGTCGGAGTCAGACTGAACGAAATGTATGGTTTGATCGATTGAATGTTCTGCTAGAGCCGTATCAAATTAAATATAAAACGTCATCAAGCCACATGTATTCCTTGTCATCCAACGACCTAGACTACTTCAATGTCGAGCGCTCAATATGTTTAGCGTGCAGTTAATTTCATGCCAAAAATAGTGCTAATCACATGACAACACGCAAATAATATCCTAGTATTTAATATTCGCATGCACTTAATATATTTCCAAATTAATGTGCATTGCACGTACACACTGACTAGTGCTGCTAGTACGTGAAACTGGTGCCGTGACTTGTGAATGCGTCCAGATATGGTCAACGGCAACATCGTCCGCGAGTTCTTCCTGTTTGCCCATGCATCTAAACGCAGAAGGGGAGGAGAGAGAGAGCACACATGGAACCCACCAGTAAGTGAAGGCGAATAGTACTAAAAATAATATTACATGTTATCCATTAATTAGGTTGTGGTAATGTAAAAACATTATGTGAACAAAGAGGGTACAACAAACATTGCTATTCTACGTATGTTGCCTACTGACGTGCGACTTGAAGGCCCGGTCGCATGTTCGATCCTCATCCTTTATTTTTAAATTTGTATATGGGTCCAAATTTGTTTCATGACATGTGGGCCCCTCGATGTGTAGTTTGTAGCACTTTAATTTGTGGGTCGAAATTTGTTCCATTCCAAGTGGACTATCGGTGTGTAGTTTTGTAGCTTATTTATAATAAGTAAAGAGAACAACATAGTTTTTTCAATAATACCATGGTGCGACGTTGAAGGCGAGAAAGGACGTGCGAGAGAGCGATGACCGAGCCAGAGGGAAATCAACTAGGGGAGTTGCGTGGGTTGCAACGGTGTTTGGAGTAGTTGTGGGCCGAATGCTACGAAAATATAATCTAAACCGACCAGAATAAATGCCTACACAAATTAATCAAAGGTTGGAGTGCCCCTCGCAATGTAAATAGCTCTGGCTTTGCGAGGGATGGAGAGGTAGTAGCTTCAACGCGTGGAAGATACGGTGTGAGAAAGCGAGGTCAATCGAGAGACATATAGATAGAGAGACAAAGTGAGTGTGGTCCGACATTCATTGAACAAATATATATGCTCTGGAGAGATATTGTCCGATTGAGCTTTTTGGCAAGGGTGACGACTGTAAGATAGAGCTTGAGAGATGATCCAGTCACAGACGTGTAGATATATTTTGTGCGTGGGAGGAGGCAAGGTCAACCGATCACATAGGGTCGTCGTGCGATCGAAAGAGTGAGACGGGTTGGAGAGAGTGACCTAGATAGACGTTGTGTGTGAGAGAGTATACAATGTGAATAGGTCGAATTGAGCTCAAACATGGTGATATATCGTTTTTGTCCGAGAAAGAGCGAGGTCAATCGAGACATACAGAGAGAGAGAGAGAGATTGAGTGAGCGTGGCCCACCATGAGGTCGAAAGAGTGGCGGTGGCTTGGATGGACTGGCCTAGATAGACAATCTGTGTGAGAGAGTATAGAGTGTGTCGATCGAGGCCTGAACAGGGAGATATATCATTTGTGTGTGAAAGATAACGAGGTTAAACGAGACTCAGATAAAGAGAGAGAGAGAGAGAGAGAGAGAGAGAGATTGAGCGAGTGTGGCCCGCCGTGCGGAAGAAAGAGTGAGACAGTCTCGAGGGACTGACCTAGATATACAACATGTTCGCGTGCACACGAGAGGTTGGGGGGCTAGATAGGCAATGCATGTATTTAGCGCGAGAGGGTGAGAGGGAGAGGGGGAGAGAGAGAGCTCGGCATGGGGTGCAATGGCGGGTGTTGGGGATATTATTACTTGACATAAACCAGCCTTGAGTAGCCGGGTTAACTCTATGATAATTGGAAACCCAGGAAGACAAAGGATGATGGCGCTTCAAGAAGGCCCAAGGCTCGAAGACAGATTAGGGCCTGTAGATGTGAACCGACAATGAATATGTAACTTGTATTGTAAGGTAGAAAGGATAGAGACCGAGCCGGACACATTTATGATCTGGCCTCGGCACTCTGTAAACTGGTGGGCGTCAACTTGAGTATATAAAGGGACGACCTGGCATCGGTTTGAGGGACGGACAACAACTCGAGAGCCAGGCAAAGCGGATTCGCTCCCTGGACTTCGAAACCCTAGCAATACCAATCACAACTAGACGTAGGCTTTTACCTTCCTCGAAGGGGCCGAACTAGTATAAACTCTCGTGCTCCCCTGGTCCGGTTTAACCCCTTTAAGCTAACCCGTAGCGATGGCTCCATGACTAAGTCCTTCCACGAGGACATATGTCGTGACAAACCCATGACAGTTGGCGCCCACCGTGGGGCTATCGCACGATGGTTTCGAGTTCTTGAAGGGCAGCTTTGATGGACTCAAGGGGTACGCTGTGGGCCGGATGACAAAGAGTCGTCGTGGCAAGCTCTACATCGACAACGCAGGATGGTGCCCCGAGGTCGATTCAATCGAATACGGGTACCGGGTCCCCTTTGGTGGGATTCACGTCTTCATCGGCAAGATCGGCGAACCGGGCCCTGAGCCGGACACCTGCACCAACATCATCGAGACGGCTCAGCATGCAAGCCCTTCCCCGGTTCAGCCCATGGCAGAGCATGTTTTCATAGGTGTCATCCACGGAGCGGAGTATGAGGATGGACCGGCATCCGATGGAGAAACCGTTGTCTGCTCCGACGACGAGTCTTCCGAAGAAACCGAATCACTCTATTAGCTGCAGGATGGCCGGATTGATGGAGGCTCCGAGGGCAACAGCATTCCGGACTCCCTTGATCTGCCAAATCGGGTCGCTATCTTCATGGCCAGTATGCAGTCGGCGCCCCACTCATCAACCGCCGCAGCAATGCTCTCTGGTTCAGCAACAGCCACACCGGCGGGGGCAGGGGGGTCTGCGCCGCCTCCGGCTCAAGTTCTGTCTGACTTTTTTGATGCTTTGGCAACATTGATGGCCACAGAAGTGGACGTGGCAGCCCAGGATCAGCACAACGTGGAGATCGCGATGGTGAAAGATCAGATAACTCATGCTAAAGCGGACCTAGCGGCAGAGAACGCTAGGATGGCTGCAGAGCGGGCCGAGTTGGAATCTCAGGCCTACCGGCTTAGGCTGGGTCAGAATGCCTCGGAGGAAGTCATGAGAAGAAGATAACGATCGCATCTCCCACCGAGTTATGAGGCAAGGAATCTCTTCAACACACCAGGAGCAGGAACTAGTGACCGACCAGTATTAAACCGGACGGAGGCACCGGGAATAGGAGCGCCGGTTCAGCCATGCACGATGGACCCACCTCGTCAGAACAACATTGTGCCACTGTATGTTCCAACATCCCCAGGGCATTACTCCAACCCATTGGACAACATTGTGGCCACTGCTTCACGATTGGCAGCGCTCCCAACTGACGGTGAATCACCAGTTGCGATTGAGGCACGACGAGCCAGAGAGCTCCTTCAAACGGCTTTAAATCAGCAGCATGCTTATTCACACAGTCGTGAGAGGATTCATTCCACCCCCCGTCCAAGCCGGAGCTACAACAGGCACGTTGAGGACGAACCGGCTATATCAAGCAGTGCACGTCGCCGTAACATGCCTCAGGGGCACAACCCGGCTAGGGGAGGTGCTAATGCGCAAGATGTGGTGGATCATGGCCGGGCACGTCGAGAAGCCGAGTTAGCAACTCTGCACGGAGCCCGTCAACCTACTCTGGTTTACCCTGCCGCTTCGGTAGAGCCAGGTGTGGTGTTCAGTTCCTTAGGGGTGCCGTGTCTCACCCCCGCTTTGCGTAATGTGCGACTGCCCAAGGACTTCAAAGGCCCTCGTAAGGTACCCAATTACACCGCCGATCTGCAGCTAGAGGCATGGGTTGAGAGTTACGAGATGGCAATGGAGATGTTAGATGTGGATGAAGCAGTATGTGCTAAGTATTTCACCATGATGCTGGAAGGGACAGCTCGTACTTGGTTGAAGAGCTTACCAACTAATTCTGTCGGATCATGGGCCGAATTGAAGCACCGGTTTATCCAGAACTTCAAAGATACTTGTAAGCAGCCCATGTCAATTGTGGATCTGGCCGCTTGTGTCCAAGAAGATGGGGAGTCCACGACCCATTGGGTAAAGCGAGTCTCAGCTATTTTGCATTCGTCGGATCGTATCAATGCAGACACCGCAGTATTAACATTGGAGGGCAATTGCCGTTTTCTGCCACTTAAACAGGAGTTAGGAAGGCTCAAACGCCACTGCAATGACATGTCTACGCTCATGGCCGCTTTGGTTAAGTACGCCAATTCAGATAATACCAAAGACCCTGACTCATCAGAGGAGAAACCGGGGAAAGGGAAAAAGAACGGCAACACCAAGGGTCAGCAGCATAATCTGGCGGGCCATGGGAACAATGGTAAGCGCAAGGTCGACAACAGTTTGGACTTTGTAGCTAACACCAATGCTAAGGAGAATGGTCAGCACCGTAAGGGTAAGCAGCCCCAGAAGGGCGGAGGTTCAGGTCCCAACTTGGAGCGACTGCTAAATCAACCCTGTCCAAAGCATGGATCAAAGGAGAAGCCAGCATCACATCTTTGGAAGGATTGTTATATCATGCGAGATTTCAAGAACTCCGATATGTTTTAGTACGATAATGGCCCGCCCGGCGGTTCAGGAGGTGGTTTCCACGGGCCGGGTTACGGAGGCGGCAATTCTGGTTCAGGATTTCAGGGCAATCAAACCGGACACAACAGTCAAGGTAACCAGGGCAACCAGGGAAGTTACAACCATCAGGGGAACCAGCAGCAGCAGCAGTCGGGTTATCAGAGCCATCCTAAGTAGTTAAATAGTGGGAAATATCATGTCTTCACCACTAGCTTGTGTAAGTGCGATCAGAAGCTTCACAAGAGGGTAGTGAACTCTGTTGAACCGGCGGTGCCTCAGTATTTGCGCTGGTCTGAGCAACCCATTTTATGGAGTAGAGAAGATCACCCGCCCCAGGTTGACAATCCGGGTCATCTGGCCTTAGTGGTGGCACCTCAAGTTGGAGGATATAAGTTCACCAAGGTGCTCATGGATGGGGGAAGCAGTATCAACATTCTGTATTATGATACTTTCCATCGTATGGGATTGATAGACAAGAATCTTAAACCGTCAAACACCGTTTTCCATGGTGTGGTGCCTGGTACGTCTACGTATCCAGTGGGCAACATAGCCTTAGAAGTGGCTTTTGGAGATGATCATGATTCAAGGTCAGAAACATTGACTTTTGAGGTGGTAAAAATCAAAATCCCGTATCACGCTCTATTTGGGAGGCCGGCTTACGCTAAATTCATGGCGAGACCGTGTTATGTTTATCTACAGCTTAAAATGCTAGGCCATAAGGGTACCATCACAGTACATGGAAGCATACGGATTGCTTTGGAATGTGAGGAAGGTGATGCAGCTTATGCTAAGTCGGTTTGTGCCACAAAAGAGCTGAAGTTTTACAAAGACAAAGTTGATCCGGCAGATATGACTTCTTTGCAAAAGCCAACTACAGAGCACGATCCGGTGTTGAAGTTCAAATCGGCCACAGATACCAAAATGGTTGATTTTGTTCCTAGGGATTCATCCAAGCAGTTCAGCATCAGTGCTAACCTAGATCCCAAATAGGAAAGCGCGCTCGTCGCGTTCATCCATGAGAACCAGGACATCTTTGCATGGAAACCTTCCGACATGCCGGGTGTACCAAGGGAACTTGCTGAGCACACACTTAACATCGATCCTAAGTTTAAACCGGTCCGGCAGTTTCTCCGCCGCTTTTAATGAAGAAAGGCGCAAGGCTATTGGTGAAGAGGTAGCTTGGTTGTTGGCCGCAGGGTTTATCTTGGAGGTCTTTCACCCAGAGTGGTCGGCTAATCCGGTGCTGATTCTTAAGAAAAATGGCACTTGGCGTATGTGTATAGACTACACAGACTTGAACAAGGCTTGCCCTGCAGATCCCTTTGCTCTCCCTCGAATCAATCAGATCATTGATGCTACGGCGGGTTGTGACCGTTTGTGTTTTCTGGACGCTTATTCTGGTTATCATCAGATCAAAATGGCAGTTAAGGACCAGGAGAAAACGGCTTTTATAACTCCTTTTGGAGCCTTCTGCTATGTCTCCATGCCTTTCGGGCTCAAGAGTGCTCAGGCGACTTATCAACACTGTGTTCAGAATTGTCTTCATAAGCAGATTGGGCGCAATGTTCATGCATATGTAGATGATATTGTGATAAAATCCAGGAAGGAGGAAACTTTGATAGATGATTTGAGAGAAACCTTTGACAACCTCCGGGTTTACAAAGTGATGCTCAATCCGGAAAAGTGTGTCTTTGGTGTCCCGACAGGCAAACTTTTGGGTTTTCTAGTGTCAAATAGAGGCATTGAGGCTAACCCGGAAAAGATCTCAGCAATTGCATCTTTGGCTAAACCGGCGTGTATCAATGATGTTCAACGTTTGGCCGACCGGATTGCGGCTTTGAGCCAGTTTATCAGTCGTCTTAGGGAGAAGGCTATCCCTTTATACCAGATGCTGAAGAAAACAAACAATTTTGTCTGGAGCGAGGCAGCTGATAAAGCATTTGAGGATCTGAAGAGGCAGTTAGCTGAACCGCCTGTGCTTGCAGCTCTGATTGATAAAGAGCCGTTATTGCTGTATGTGGCTGCTAATGCCCGAGCTGTTAGCGTGGCTGTTGTGTTGGAGCGCAAGGAAGCTGGAAAGGAGTATCCGGTTCAACGGCCGGTTTATTACATCAGTGAGGTGCTCATTGAATCAAAGCAAAGATATCCACATTGGCAGAAGCTGGTGTATGGAGTGTTTATGGCAAGCCGGAAGCTCAAACATTATTTTCAGGGTCATCCTATTACAGTGGTCAGTTCAGCCCCTCTGGGAGATATCATTCAAAACAGAGAAGCGACTGGCCGGATAGCCAAGTGGGCTATCGAGCTTGGACCTCACGGGCTCAAATACACACCTCGCACAGCCATTAAATCTCAAGCACTCGTGGATTTCAGCAATGATTGGACAGAGTTGCAGGCACCAGAGGAAAAACCAGATAACACATACTGGACTATTTGTTGGGGAACGTAGTAATTTCAAAAAATTTCCTACACACACGCAAGATCATGGTGATGATATAGCAACGAGGGAGAGTGTTGTCTACGTACCCTCGTAGACCGAAGCGGAAGCGTTGACGCAACGTAGAGGAAGTAGTCGTACGTCCTCCGGTTCAACCGATCCAAGTACCGTTACTCCGGCACCTCCGAGTTCTTGACACGCGTACAGCTCGATGACGCACCCTCGATCTCCGATCCAACAGAGGCGCCGAGGGGGAGTTCCGTCAGCACGACGGTGTGGTGACGATCTTGATGTTCTCCTGTTGCAGGGCTTCGCCTCAGCACCGCTACAATATGACCGAGGTGTAATATCGTGGAGGGGGGCACCGCACACGGCTAAGGAACGATCAATCATCAACTTGTGTGTCCTAGGGTGCCCCCTACCCCCGTATATAAAGGAGGGAGGGAGGAGGTGGCCGGCCCTAGGGGGGCGCGCCATGAGGAGGGGGAAACCTACTCCAAGTAGGTTTCCCTCTCTTTTCCTTATCTTATTTGGAGGGGGAAGGAAAGAGTACTAGTATTAGGAAGTAGTACTAGTAGTAGTAATAGGAAGAGGGGGAAGGAGAAAGGAAAGGGGGGGCCGGGCCCCCTCCCCAATTCGGATTGGGCTTGGGGGGGCGCCCCCCCTTCCCTTGCTCCTTCTCTCTTTCTCCTACATGGGCCCAATAAGGCCCATATACCTCCCGGGGGGTTCCGGTAACCTTCCGGGGCTCCAAACTTCTCCGGAACCTTTCCGTTGTCCAAATATATCTGTCCAATATATCAATCTTTATGTCTCGACCATTTCGAGACTCCTCGTCATGTCCGTAATCATATCTGGGACTCCGAACAACCTTAGGTACATCAAAATACATAAACTCATAATATAACTATCATCGAAACCTTAAGCGTGCGGACCCTACGGTTCGAGAACGATGTAGACATGACTGAGACACATCTCTGGTCAATAACCAATAGCGGGACCTGGATGCCCATATTGGTTCCTACATATTCTACGAAGATCTTTATCGGTCAAACCGCATAACAACATACGTTGTTCCCTTTGTCATCGGTATGTTACTTGTCCGAGATTCGATCGTCGGTATCCAATACCTAGTTCAATCTCGTTATCGACAAGTCTCTTTACTCGTTCTATAATACTTCATCTTATAACTAACTCATTAGTTACATGCTTGCAAGGCTTAGGTTATGAGCATTGCCGAGAGGGCCCAGAGATACCTCTCCGACAATCGGAGTGACAAAACCTAATCTCGAATTATGCTAACTCAACATGTACCTTCGGAGACACCTGTAGTACTCCTTTATAATCACCCAGTTACGTTGTGACGTTTGGTAGTACCCAAAGTGTTCCTCCGGTAAACGGGAGTTACACAATTCTCATAGTTACAGGAACATGTATAAGTCATGAAGGAAGCAATAGCAGAATACTAAATGATCAAGTGCTAAGCTAACGGGATGGGTCATGTCAATCACCTCATTCTCCTAATGATGTGATCCCATTAATCAAATGACAACACATGTCAATGGTTAGGAAACATAACCATCTTTGATTAATGAGCTAGTCAAGTAGAGGCATACTAGTGACTATATGTTTGTCTATGTATTCACACATGTATCATGTTTCCGGTTAATACAATTCTAGCATGAATAATAAACATTTATCATGATACGAGGAAATAAATAATAACTTTATTATTGCCTCTAGGGCATATTTCCTTCAGTCTCCCACTTGCACTAGAGTCAATAATCTAGATTACATAGTAATGATTCTAACACCCATGGAGTCTTGGTGCTGATCATGTTTTTGCTCGTGAGAGAGGCTTAGTCAACGGGTCTGCAACATTCAGATCCGTATGTATCTTGCAAATCTCTATGTCTCCCACTTGGACTTGGTCCCGAATGGAATTGAAGCGTCTCTTGATGTGCTTGGTCCTCTTGTGAAATCTGGATTCCTTTGCCAAGGCAATTGCACCAGTATTGTCACAGAAGATCTTCATTGGTCCCGATGCACTAGGTATGACACCTAGATCGGAAATGAACTCCTTCATCCAGACTCCTTCATTTGCTGCTTCAGAAGCAGCTATGTACTCCGCTTCACATGTAGATCCTGCCACGACGCTTTGTTTAGAACTGCACCAACTTACAGCTCCACCGTTTAATAAAAACACGTATCCGGTCTGCGATTTAGAATCGTCCGGATCAGTGTCAAAGCTTGCATCGACGTAACCATTTACGACTAGCTCTTTGTCACCTCCATATACGAGAAACATATCCTTAGTCCTTTTCAGGTATTTCAGGATGTTCTTGACCGCTGTCCAGTGATCCACTCCTGGATTACTTTGGTACCTACCTGGCAAGCTTATTGCTAAGCATATGTCAGGTCTGGTACACAGCATTGCATACATGATAGAGCCTATGGCTGAAGCATAGGGAACATCTTTCATTTTCTCTCTATCTTCTGCTGTGGTCGGGCATTGAGTTTGACTCAACTTCACACCTTGTAGCACAGGCAAGAATCCTTTCTTTGCCTGATCCATTTTGAACTTTTTCAAAATTTTGTCAAGGTATGTACTTTGTGAAAGTCCTATTAAGCGTCTTGATCTATCTCTATAGATCTTGATGCCCAATATGTAAGCAGCTTCACCGAGGTCTTTCATAGAAAAACTTTTATTCAAGTATCCCTTTATGCTATCCAAAAATTCTATATCATTTCCAATTAATAATATGTCATCAACATATAAAACTAGAAATGCTACAGAGCTCCCACTCACTTTCTTGTAAATACAGGCTTCTCCAAAAGTCTGTATAAAGCCATATGCTTTGATCACACTATCAAAACGTTTATTCCAACTCCGGGATGCTTGCACCAGTCCATAAATGGAACGTTGGAGCTTGCACACTTTGTCAGCACCTTTTGGATCAACAAAACCTTCAGGTTGCATCATATACAACTCTTCTTCTAGAAATCCATTCAAGAATGCAGTCTTGACATCCATTTGCCAAATTTCATAATCATGAAATGCAGCAATAGCCAACATGATTCGGACAGACATAAGCATCGCTACGGGTGAGAAAGTCTCATCGTAGTCAACCCCTTGAACTTGTCGAAAACCTTTTGCAACAAGTCGAGCTTTGTAGACAGTAACATTACCATCAGCGTCAGTCTTCTTCTTAAAGATCCATTTATTCTCAATGGCTTGCCGATCATCGGGCAAGTCAACCAAAGTCCATACTTTGTTTTCATACATGGATCCTATCTCAGATTTCATGGCCTCTAGCCATTTTGCGGAATCTGGGCTCATCATCGCTTCCTCATAGTTCGTAGGTTCATCATGGTCTAGTAACATGACTTCCAGAATAGGATTTCCGTACCACTCTGGTGCGGATCTTACTCTGGTAGACCTACGAGGTTCAGTAGAAACTTGATCTGAAGTTTCATGATCAATATCATTAGCTTCCTCACTAATTGGTGTAGTTGTCACAGGAACCGGTTCTTGTGATGAACTACTTTCCAATAAGGGAGTAGATACAGTTATCTCATCAAGTTCTACTTTCCTCCGACTCACTTCTTTCGAGAGAAACTCCTTCTCTAGAAAGGATCCGATTTTAGCAACGAAAATCTTGCCTTCAGATCTGTGATAGAAGGTGTACCCAATTATCTCCTTTGGGTATCCTATGAAGACACATTTCTCCGATTTGGGTTCGAGCTTATCTGGTTGAAGTTCCTTCACATAAGCATCGCAGCCCCAAACTTTGAGAAACGACAACTTTGGTTTCTTGCCAAACCACAGTTCATAAGGCGTCGTCTCAATGGATTTTGATGGTGCCCTATTTAACGTGAATGCGGCCGTCTCTAAAGCATAACCCCAAAACGATAGCGGTAAATCGGTAAGAGACATCATAGATCGCACCATATCAAGTAAAGTACGATTACGACGTTCGGACACACCATTTCGCTGTGGTGTTCTAGGTGGCGTGAGTTGTGAAACTATTCCACATTGTTTCAAATGTAAACCAAACTCGTAACTCAAATATTCTCCTCCACGATCAGATCGTAGAAACTTTATTTTCTTGTTACGATGATTTTCTACTTCACTCTGAAATTCTTTGAACTTTTCAAATGTTTCAGACTTGTGCTTCATCAAGTAGATATACCCATATCTGCTCAAATCATCTGTGAAGGTGAGGAAATAACGATATCCGCCACGAGCCTCAACATTCATCGGACCACATACATCTGTATGTATGATTTCCAACAAATCTGTTGCTCTCTCCATAGATCCGGAGAACGGTGTTTTGGTCATCTTGCCCATGAGGCACGGTTCGCAAGTACCAAGTGATTCATAATCAAGTGATTCCAGAAGTCCATCAGTATGGAGTTTCTTCATGCATTTTACACCGATATGACCTAAACGGCAGTGCCACAAATATGTTGCACTATCATTATCAACTCTGCATCTTTTGGCTTCAACATTATGAATATGTGTATCACTACTATCGAGATTTAATAAAAATAGACCACTCTTCAAGGGTGCATGACCATAAAAGATATTACTCATATAAATAGAACAACCATTATTCTCTGATTTAAATGAATAACCGTCTCGCATCAAACAAGATCCAGATATAATGTTCATGCTCAACGCAGGCACCAAATAACAATTATTCAGGTCTAAAACTAATCCCGATGGTAGATGTAGAGGTAGCGTGCCGACCGCGATCACATCGACTTTGGAACCATTTCCCACGTGCATCGTCACCTCGTCCTTAGCTAATCTTCGCTTAATCCGTAGTCCCTGTTTCGAGTTGCAAATGTTTAGCAACAGAACCAGTATGAAATACCCAGGTGCTACTGCGAGCATTAGTAAGGTACACATCAATAACATGTATATCACATATACCTTTGTTCACTTTGCCATCCTTCTTATCCGCCAAATACTTGGGGCAGTTCCACTTCCAGTGTCCAGTCTGCTTGCAGTAGAAGCACTCAGTTTCAGGCTTAGGTCCAGACTTGGGTTTCTTCACTTGAGCAGCAACTTGTTTGCCGTTCCTTTTGAAGTTCCCCTTCTTCTTCCCTTTGCCCCTTTTCTTGAAACCAGTGGTCTTGTTGACCATCAACACTTGATGCTCCTTTTTGATTTCTACCTCCGCGGCTTTCAGCATCGCGAAGAGCTCGGGAATAGTCTTGTTCATCCCTTGCATATTATAGTTCATCACAAAGCTCTTGTAGCTTGGTGGCAGTGATTGGAGAATTCTGTCAATGACGCTATCATCCGGAAGATTAACTCCCAGTTGAATCAAGTGATTATTATACCCAGACATTTTGAGTATATGCTCACTGACAGAACTGTTCTCCTCCATCTTGCAGCTGTAGAACTTATTGGAGACTTCATATCTCTCAATCCGGGCATTTGCTTGAAATATTAACTTCAACTCCTGGAACATCTCATATGCCCCATGACGTTCAAAACGTCGTTGAAGACCCGGTTCTAAGTCGTAAAGCATGGCACACTGAACTATAGAGTAGTCATCAGCTTTGCTCTGCCAGACGTTCTTAATGTCGTCAGTTGCATCAGCAGCAGGCCTGGCACCCAGCGGTGCTTCCAGGACGTAACTCTTCTGTGCAGCAATGAGGATAATCCTCAGGTTACGGACCCAGTCCGTGTAATTGCTACCATCATCTTTCAACTTTGCTTTCTCAAGGAATGCATTAAAATTCAACAGAACAATAGCACGAGCCATCTATCTACAAACAAACATAGACAAGCAAAATACTATCAGGTACTAAGTTCATGATAAATTTAAGTTCAATTAATCATATTACTAAAGAACTCCCACTTAGACAGACATCTCTCTAGTCATCTAAGTGATTACGTGATCCAAATCAACTAAACCATGTCCGATCATCACGTGAGATGGAGTAGTTTCAATGGTGAACATCTCTATGTTGATCATATCTACTATATGATTCACGCTCGACCTTTTGGTCCCCGTGTTCCGAGGCCATATCTGTATATGCTAGGCTCGTCAAGTATAACATGAGTATTCCGCGTGTGCAACTGTTTTGCACCCGTTGTATTTGAACGTAGAGCCTATCACACCTGATCATCACGGGGTGTCTCAGCACGAAGAACTTTCGCAACGGTGCATACTCAGGGAGAACACTTCTTGATAATTAGTGAGAGATCATCTTAAAATGCTACCGTCAATCAAAGCAAGATAAGATGCATAAAGGATAAACATCACATGCAATCAATATAAGTGATATGATATGGCCATCATCATCTTGTGCTTGTGATCTCCATCTTCGAAGCACCGTCGTGATCACCATCGTCACCGGCGTGACACCTTGATCTCCATCGTAGCATCGTTGTCGTTACGCCATCTATTGCTTCTACGACTATCGATACCGCTTGGTGATAAAGTAAAGCAATTACAGGGCGTTCGCATTTCATACAATAAAGCGACAACCATATGGCTCCTGCCAGTTGCCGATAACTTCGGTTACAAAACATGATCATCTCATACAATAAAATATAGCATCATGTCTTGGCCATATCACATCACAACATGCCCTGCAAAAACAAGTTAGACATCCTCTACTTTGTTGTTGCAAATTTTACGTGGCTGCTACGGGCTTAAGCAAGAACCAATCTCACCTACGCATCAAAACCACAACGATAGTTTGTCAAATAGACTCCGTTTTAACCTTCACAAGGACCGGGCGTAGCCACACTCGGTTCAACTAAAGTGAGAGAGACAGACACCCGCCAGCCACCTTTAAGCACAAGTGCTCGTAACGGTGAGACCAGTCTCGCGTAAGCGTACGCGTAATGTCGGTCCGGGCCGCTTCATCTCACAATACCGCTGAACCAAAGTATGACATGCTGGTAGGCAGTATGACTTATATCGTCCACAACTTACTTGTGTTCTACTCGTGCATATAACATCAACACATAAAACCTGGGCTCTGATACCACTGTTGGGGAACGTAGTAATTTCAAAAAAATTCCTACGCACACGCAAGATCATGGTGATGATATAGCAACGAGGGGAGAGTGTTGTCTACGTACCCTCGTAGACCGAAGCGGAAGCGTTGACGCAACGTAGAGGAAGTAGTCGTACGTCCTCCGGTTCAACCGATCCAAGTACCGTTACTCCGGCACCTCCGAGTTCTTGACACGCGTACAGCTCGATGACGCACCCTCGATCTCCGATCCAGCAGAGGCGCCGAGGGGGAGTTCCGTCAGCACGACGGCGTGGTGACAATCTTGATGTTCTCCTGTTGCAGGGCTTCGCCTAAGCACCGCTACAATATGACCGAGGTGTAATATCGTGGAGGGGGGCACCGCACACGGCTAAGGAACGATCAATCATCAACTTGTGTGTCCTAGGGTGCCCCCCTACCCCCGTATATAAAGGAGGAAGGGAGGAGGTGGCCGGCCCTAGGGGGGCGCGCCATGAGGAGGGGGAAACCTACTCCAAGTAGGTTTCCCTCTCTTTTCCTTATCTTATTTGGAGGGGGAAGGAAAGAGTACTAGTATTAGGAAGTAGTACTAGTAGTAGTAATAGGAAGAGGGGGAAGGAGAAAGGAAAGGGGGGGCCGGGCCCCCTCCCCAATTTGGATTGGGCTTGGGGGGGCGCCCCCCTTCCCTTGCTCCTTCTCTCTTTCTCCTACATGGGCCCAATAAGGCCCATATACCTCCCGGGGGGTTCCGGTAACCTTCCGGGGCTCCAAACTTCTCCGGAACCATTCCGGTGTCCAAATATATCCGTCCAATATATCAATCTTTATGTCTCGACCATTTCGAGACTCCTCGTCATGTCTGTAATCATATCCGGGACTCCTAACAACCTTCGGTACATCAAAATACATAAACTCATAATATAACTATCATCGAAACCTTAAGCGTGCGGACCCTACGGTTCGAGAATGATGTAGACATGACTGAGACACATCTCTGGTCAATAACCAATAGCGGGACCTGGATGCCCATATTGGTTCCTACATATTCTACGAAGATCTTTATCGGTCAAACCGCATAACAACATACGTTGTTCCCTTTGTCATCGGTATGTTACTTGTCCGAGATTCAATCGTCGGTATCCAATACCTAGTTCAATCTCGTTATCGACAAGTCTCTTTACTCGTTCTGTAATACTTCATCTTATAACTAACTCATTAGTTACATGCTTGCAAGGCTTAGGTGATGAGCATTGCCGAGAGGGCCCAGAGATACCTCTCCGACAATCGGAGTGACAAAACCTAATCTCGAATTATGCTAACTCAACATGTACCTTCGGAGACACCTGTAGTACTCCTTTATAATCACCCAGTTACGCTGTGACGTTTGGTAGTACCCAAAGTGTTCCTCCGGTAAACGGGAGTTACACAATTCTCATAGTTACAGGAACATGTATAAGTCATGAAGGAAGCAATAGCAGAATACTAAACGATCAAGTGCTAAGCTAACGGGATGGGTCATGTCAATCACCTCATTCTCCTAATGATGTGATCCCATTAATCAAATGACAACACATGTCAATGGTTAGGAAACATAACCATCTTTGATTAATGAGCTAGTCAAGTAGAGGCATACTAGTGACTATATGTTTGTCTATGTATTCACACATGTATCATGTTTCCGGTTAATACAATTCTAGCATGAATAATAAACATTTATCATGATATGAGGAAATAAATAATAACTTTATTATTGCCTCTAGGGCATATTTCCTTCACTATTCACTTTGATGGGTCTAGACAATTGGAGGGTTTGGGGGCTGGAGTCATATTAACTTCCCCACGAGGTGACAAGTTTTGTTATGTTCTCCGCTTAATGTTCCCCTGTACTAACAATGCAGCTGAATATGAGGCCTTACTACATGGTCTTCAAATGGCTAAGGAGATGAACTTAAGCCGGGTTAAGTGCTTCGGGAACTCAGATCTAGTGGCTCGACAAGTGTCTGGCACTTGGGATTCTAAAGACCCACTCATGGCTGCATATTGACGAGAGGTGGACACGGTAGCTGGTCACTTCAAGGGTTATCAGGTGGACCATATAGACCGGCGAAAGAACGAAGCGGCGGATGCTTTAAGCCGCCTTGGTTCTCAGCGTAAACCGGTCCCACCAAATGTATTTCTGGACGTGCTGCATAATCCTTCGGTTAAAGTACCAACAGAGGAGCAGTTGGCTATCCCTGATCTAGAGGCTCAATTGGTGGCAGCTTTGCATATCATACCGGATTGGACAATCCCGTGTCTGGCTTGCATGAACCGGGGCGAGTTACCAGAAGATGAGACCTTGGCCCGACAGGTAATCCGGCGTTCCAAGTCCATGACCATAATCAACGGAGAGTTACATTGTTATAGCGTCACAGGAGCAATTCAGCGTTGTGTTTCTCCTCAGGAGGGTTGTGAGATTTTGCGAGAAATCCATGAAGGGGATTGTGGTCACCACGCCGGTTCAAAGTCTTTGGTGGCTAAAGCTTTTCGTCACGGTTTCTATTGGTTAACGGCTCACGCTGATGCGGAGGATTTGGTTAAACGATGTGACAGTTGTCAAAAATTTGCACGTCGTGCTCACATTCCGGCTCAGGAGTTGAGGATGATTCCAATAACTTGGTCGTTCGCAACTCGGGGGCTTGATATGGTGGGACCCTTCAAGCGATCCAAGGATAAGAAGACCCACTTATTAGTGGCAGTTGACAAGTTCACCAAATGGGTGGAAGCAGAGCCAGTCAGTAAGTGTGATGCGGCCACGGCAGTCCAGTTCATCAAAAAGGTGATATTCCGGTTTGGCTTTCCACACAGTATTATAACTGATAATGGTACTAATCTGTCATAGGGAGAGATGGAGGAATTTTGCCAATGTGAGCACATCTGGCTTGATATAGCATCAGTGGCTCACCCCCAATCTAATGGTCAAGCGGAGAGGGAAAATCAAGAAATTTTGAGAGGTATTAAACCCCGGCTTATGGTTCCTTTGAAACGTACACTAGGTTGCTGGGTTGAGGAGTTACCTTCTGTGTTATGGAGCATCAACACCACGCCCAACAGATATACGGGTTACACACCTTTCTTCATGGTTTATGGAGCGGAGGCAGTTCTTCCTAGTGACATACGTCACGACTCGCCCCGTGTAGCAGCTTATATTGAAGCAGATAATGAGACAACATGTCAGGACTCGCTGGACCAGTTAAATGAGGAGCGTGATCTTGCAGCAGCACGTTCGGCGATTTATCAACAAGATCTCCGACGTTATCACAGACGCGGGTTAAGACCAAAACCTTTCAAGAGGGTGATCTGGTGCTCCGGCTCATCCAGGATCAGACGGATATGCACAAGTTATCCCCACCTTGGGAAGGACCCTTTGTGGTCAGCAAGAATCTGCACAACGGGTCATACTACCTCATAGATGTTCAAGAGCACAAAGACTCACGTAAATCACAGGAGGAGACCAAGCGGCCGTGGAATATAGCTCTTCTTCGGCCTTACTATACTTGAGCCTCAGGCTCTTCATATGTACATATTTATGACAATGTATATATTATATAATAAACCGAGCCTCGAGCAAAGCGGGGTATCTGTTCTTTTTACATCCCGTGTATGCTCCCAAAAATTTCTACTGACAAAGCGGAGTTTTGTTAAACCGGTTTCAGCAGCTGCACGGATATAAAGAAAATCACTAGGGGCTTGGTTGTTGTCATACCATAGCTACACCTCTTGATCGGCTTAACACCACAAAGGGATATCATTAGGGGGCTTGGTTATTATCACACCACAGCTACACCTCTTGATAGGCGTTTAGCCAAAAGGGAAATTTTATGGAGCCAAAGAGAGTCTGTTGCATCAAAGCACAGCTCAAACATAGGTAACCATTGAGCACAGCTCACGTATTACCTGGGGGCTCTTTGCTTCTCAAAGAACAATGAGTTTCAACCCTTGTAATAGGTTATCAAGCCAGGCTTGGAAGCCAGGTGTATTCACCTAAAACCCCGGGTTATCCTGCCTTTTTAAGTAAGTCACTCCGTCCAGGTAAACCTGGTAAGACCCATCAAACGTTTGACAAGTCAATCCCATGGACCCTGAACTTGTCAAAGTTAAACCGGTGATTGGTTAAAGATTGAGGTCCATCTTAAAAGGCTTTGCAAAATGGTTTAACTCAGCGGCCTGGCAGCCCATGAAAAGCCTCGATTTAGGGCCTGGCAGCCCATGAAAAGCCTTGCATATTTCTTTTGTTTTTGCTATTTTTATGATAAGGGATTTATTAATATTCTTCTGACAGACCGGTGTTCATTACAACCCAGCTTAACTTTCAGCGCTTAGTTGTAAGTACATGATCATATTTTTTAAATTGGTAGCAAACTACTCCGGTCTGGTTTTGGCTAAGATATCACCAGCCTTATATGAACAACTCAATGGTTGTTTAGCCCAATGAGATTTCTACATGAAACGGCAAGAGGATCAGGAGTTATCACTACTCCGGATTGGTGTTTTCACCTCTACCATACAAGCAGTTGGTCAACCAATGAGGTATGCCGCAGATATTATTTTATCTTATCTGATTAATACAAACTTTGATTATGCATCCAAGTCTTGTATATTTTTTGGGCATCATGACCCGTCTAGTGGTAAATGTAATACCCCGGATGTAACTTTCCCAATTTGTACTCCAACTCTTGCCGTTTCCGGTGTTAAGTTAATTTATTAACTCGGGTTCGGGTTTTTTTGTCTCCGTGTGTTGTTGTCGTTGTCATGCATCTCATATCATGTCATCATGTGCATTGCATTTGCATACGTGTTCGTCTCATGCATTCGAGCATTTTCCCCGTTGTCCGTTTTGCATTCCGGCGCTTCGTTCTCCTCCGGTGGTCATTTCTAGCTTTCTTTCATGTGTGGGGATTAAACATTTCCGGATTGGACCGAGACTTTCCAAGCGGCCTTGGTTTACTACCGGCAGACCGCCTGTCAAGTTTTGTATCATTTGGACTTCGTTTGATACTCCAACGGTTAACCGAGGGACCGAAAAGGCCTCGTGTGTGTTGCTTCCCAACACCCCTCCAACTTGGCCCAAAAACCCACCTAACTCTGCTCCATCATCTAGAGCGTTCGATCACGATCGCGTGGCCGAAAACCGCACCTCATTTGGACTCTCCTAGCTCCCTCTACCTATAAAACTAGCCCCTCCTCCGAAATTTCGGATCCCCCTCTCCCCGAAACCCTAAATTTCAGATCCACGCCGGCCGGACACAGCCGCCGCACCACTCCCAGGCTGCCACTTGTCATCGCGCCGCCTTCCCCACCGCCGGCCCAGCGAAGCCCGCACCGGGCCCTCCCCGCGGCCCAAGTCGCCCGTGCCCCCGCGCCTGGATCGCC